>NW_027223746.1:0-200589 GCF_029378745.1 Bos indicus | reverse complement strand
CTCGAATTACGACGGGGAATTCAGGATGCCTCTTGTGTAGGCCCAGGGAAGTCCAATCTTCCATTCGAGTTGCGAAGGAAAGCTGGGGATTTCTCTCGAGTGACTGCAGGGCCAATAGACCTCATCTAGGCTTGTGTCCAGAAGCCAGTGTTCCTCTCCAGGGGCGACAGGGATCTCGGGGTTGCATTCCAGACACACCCGGGGAGACAGGCCTCCATCTCGAGTGGAAGCAAAGAACCCCGCTCTGCTCTCGAGTCGCGACGGGTATCTCTTGGAGCTCACTGGGTGGACTAAAGCGAGTCAAGCCTCCTGAGGCGTTTGGAGAGAGGTCGCGAGATTGGTCTCTAGGCCATGCAGGAGACGAAGGCCCTCATCTCGCGATGCCGGGGGAGTCTTGGGGTTGTTCTCGAGCGGCGGCCCCAGTGTGCGCTTTCTCACGAGGTACGACGGCGAGGTCAGTGAGCCTCTCGTGGGGCGCCAGGGAAGTCGGGTCTCCATGCGAGTGGCGAGGGCGAGCGCCTCATTGCTCTCGAGCCATGGTAGGGTGCCGGGGACCAGCCCCGGCTGATCCAGGGTATTCGAAGGAGAGACGGCGTAGGCGAAGATCAGGAAACCACTGCTTAATTAAATGTTAATTAAGGATATAAAGAGTAATAGAATGAGGATAGCTCAGTGAGGAAATTCAGTGGAGAAAAGAGGCTGAATAATTCAGCCAGAAGGTAAGAGAAAGAACGACATGGTGAGACCAAGTTTCGGTGAACAAGGCCCGCACTTTATTTTTCAAAGTAGTTTTTATACCTTAAGTTATGCATAGAGGATAATGGGGGAAGGGGTCGAGTCTTGCAGCAAACCAGGCTTTCTTCCTGCAAACTTATCATATGCAAAAGCTTAGGTGATTTGCATCATCTTCTGGCCCGGAGGCCTGTTAACATTTTAAGACCTTTTCTTCAGAAAACTTATTTTTCTCTAAAGGTGGTTGGTCAGGAGCCACCCTCCAAAAAAGCATTAGATAAAGTTGCATTCCTACAGAGCAAAGGTGTGGTGGGCTATAACAAGAAAAAGAATTAACTCAAGGGTCCCAGGTTACAAACATTAAAGCTACTACTTACACCAATTATATTAATCAATACACTGCCAGGGACACAGCAGGTAAGGGATATGGAAACTTAGCAGCAAACAATGGCCCAACAAGTGAAAAACCATTCACCAATACAATTTCTAATCAATCTTGTAACTACTCAAAAGAATCTGTGTTTAGACAGTTTAGAACATCTCCTGCCTCTCACAGTTGGGAGGCTCTGAACGATCCCATGTGGCCGGAAAAACCTATTCAGGCAGGCTAGAGGATTTCCAAAGGAGTTTGTAGGTTAAACACTGTCACACCCAGGAATTATTAACTGGAACTGTAAGCTAACTCTTTTTTCAGAGAGAGGTAGTGGGGGAGAGCCCCCCGTAAAGTCAGAGGTTTAGGTGAAAGCACAAGCAGAAAGTAGGCAGACTCTGGTTTTGGGGGTATATGCTCGAGAATTTCCAGGGGGACTCCTGAAGCTCGATCCCGCCTTTGCGTATGCCGAGCCTCCTTCCTCATGACCTTTGTCATGGGCGGAGTTCCTCACTGGCTCCCAGCAGTGATAGAATTCCAGTGGAGCTATTCCAGATCCTGAAAGAGGATGCTGTGGAAAGTGCTGCACTCAATATGCAATATGCAATATGCACTCAATATGCAATATGCCGGCTCACGGCAGTAGGGGAATCTGGCCTCGAGACGTGTTGAAGAAGGTCTCTCGAGGTCTTTCTCGGGTTGAGGCAGGACACCCTGGGGTCCCTCGACTTGTGCAGGTGACCTCAGGGGGCTTCTCATGGTGGCTCTGAGAAGTCAGGGAAACTGGAGGTGGGAGGGGCCTCTCGGCACTCCACTGGGTTTGGTGCATTGGAAGAGGGCCTCATCTCCAGTTGAGGCAGGAACCTCAGGGTTCCTCTGACTTCAGACTCCGATCGCAAGGTCCCTGCAGACTTGGGACAGGAGAGTCAGGCCTCGTCTTGGGTTGAGGCATGGAACTCCGCTTGCCTCTCGAGGTGTTCCCGGGGAGACAGGCCACTTGTCGAGCTGGTATTTGGAACCTGGGGGTCTTTTCCCGACGATGCACGGGCGAGTCACTGCCCCTTCGTGTTGACTTCATTCACAGGGTGGAGTTCGAAGAGGTGTCCGGGCATCGGGTTCTTATCAAGAGGGGACCGGGAAATCGGGGTCCTTCGGAATGTGGAACCACCCACGAGGCCACGTCTGGAATGTCGTCGTGAGACCGGCCTCATCCTGAGGTGCGACCGGAAGGTCGGGAACCCCTTCCAGACAAAGCAGGGGAGTCGACCCTCCTGTCCAGATCAGGAGGGTAGAAGAGGCTCAGAGGAAGTGGTGCGGGAAAACCTCGGTGTTCCTCTTGAGGGAGACCGGGATGTCGGGGCACTTTGTGGGTCGCATCAAGGGTGCCAAGTACCGTTTCGACCTCCAATACCTAACGTGGGACTTCTCCTGAGACACTGTAGCGGGAAAGGGCTTCATCTTGCGATGACGGGGGAACCACGTGGATTTTCTCGAGTTGCAGCGGGATTCTCGAGTTACGACGGGGAATTCAGGATGCCTCTTGTGTTGGCCCAGGGAAGTCCAATCTTCCATTCGAGTTGCGAAGGAAAGCTGGGGATTGCTCTCGAGTGACTGCAGGGCCAATAGACCTCATCTAGGCTTGTGTCCAGAAGCCAATGTTCCTCTCCAGGGGCGAAAGGGATCTCGGGGTTGCATTCCAGACGCACCCGGGGAGACAGGCATCCATCTCGAGTGGAAGCAAAGAACCCCGCTCTGCTCTCGAGTCGCGACGGGTATCTCTTGGAGCTCACTGGGTGGACTAAAGGGAGTCAAGCCTCCTGAGGCGTTTGGAGAGAGGTCGAGAGACTGGTCTCTAGGCCATACAGGAGACGAAGGCCCTCAAGTCGCGATGACGGGGGAGGCTCGGGGTTGTTCTCGAGCGGCGGCCCCAGTGTGCGGTTTCTCGCGAGGTACGACGGCGAGGTCAGTGAGCCTCTCGTGGGGCGGCAAGGAAGTCGGGTCTCCATGCGAATGGCGAGGGGGAGCGCGTCTTTACTCTCAAGTCATAGTAGGGGAATCTGGCCTCGAGACGTGTTGAAGAAGGTCTCTCGAGGTCTTTCTCGGGTTGAGGCAGGACACCCTGGGGTCCCTCGACTTGTGCAGGTGACCTCAGGGGGCTTCTCATGGTGGCTCTGAGAAGTCAGGGAAACTGGAGGTGGGAGGGGCCTCTCGGCACTCCACTGGGTTTGGTGCATTGGAAGAGGGCCTCATCTCCAGTTGAGGCAGGAACCTCAGGGTTCCTCTGACTTCAGACTCCGATCGCAAGGTCCCTGCAGACTTGGGACAGGAGAGTCAGGCCTCGTCTTGGGTTGAGGCATGGAACTCCGCTTGCCTCTCGAGGTGTTCCCGGGGAGACAGGCCACTTGTCGAGCGGTATTTGGAACCTGGGGGTCTTTTCCCGACGATGCACGGGCGAGTCACTGCCCCTTCGTGTTGACTTCATTCACAGGGTGGAGTTCGAAGAGGTGTCCGGGCATCGGGTTCTTATCAAGAGGGGACCGGGAAATCGGGGTCCTTCGGAATGTGGAACCACCCACGAGGCCACGTCTGGAATGTCGTCGTGAGACCGGCCTCATCCTGAGGTGCGACCGGAAGGTCGGGAACCCCTTCCAGACAAAGCAGGGGAGTCGACCCTCCTGTCCAGATCAGGAGGGTAGAAGAGGCTCCGAGGAAGTGTTGCCGGAAAACTTCGGTGTTCCTCTCGAGGGAGACCGGGATGTCGGGGCACTTTGTGGGTCGCATCAAGGGTGACAAGTACCGTTTCGACCTCCAATTCCTAAAGTGGGACTTCTCCTGAGACGCTGTAGCGGCACAGGGCTACATCTTGCGATGACGGGGGAACCACGTGGTTTTTCTCGAGGTGTAGCAGGATTCTCGAATTACGACGGGGAATTCAGGATGCCTCTTGTGTAGGCCCAGGGAAGTCCAATCTTCCATTCGAGTTGCGAAGGAAAGCTGGGGATTTCTCTCGAGTGACTGCAGGGCCAATAGACCTCATCTAGGCTTGTGTCCAGAAGCCAGTGTTCCTCTCCAGGGGCGACAGGGATCTCGGGGTTGCATTCCAGACACACCCGGGGAGACAGGCCTCCATCTCGAGTGGAAGCAAAGAACCCCGCTCTGCTCTCGAGTCGCGACGGGTATCTCTTGGAGCTCACTGGGTGGACTAAAGCGAGTCAAGCCTCCTGAGGCGTTTGGAGAGAGGTCGCGAGATTGGTCTCTAGGCCATGCAGGAGACGAAGGCCCTCATCTCGCGATGCCGGGGGAGTCTTGGGGTTGTTCTCGAGCGGCGGCCCCAGTGTGCGCTTTCTCACGAGGTACGACGGCGAGGTCAGTGAGCCTCTCGTGGGGCGCCAGGGAAGTCGGGTCTCCATGCGAGTGGCGAGGGCGAGCGCCTCATTGCTCTCGAGCCATGGTAGGGTGCCGGGGACCAGCCCCGGCTGATCCAGGGTATTCGAAGGAGAGACGGCGTAGGCGAAGATCAGGAAACCACTGCTTAATTAAATGTTAATTAAGGATATAAAGAGTAATAGAATGAGGATAGCTCAGTGAGGAAATTCAGTGGAGAAAAGAGGCTGAATAATTCAGCCAGAAGGTAAGAGAAAGAACGACATGGTGAGACCAAGTTTCGGTGAACAAGGCCCGCACTTTATTTTTCAAAGTAGTTTTTATACCTTAAGTTATGCATAGAGGATAATGGGGGAAGGGGTCGAGTCTTGCAGCAAACCAGGCTTTCTTCCTGCAAACTTATCATATGCAAAAGCTTAGGTGATTTGCATCATCTTCTGGCCCGGAGGCCTGTTAACATTTTAAGACCTTTTCTTCAGAAAACTTATTTTTCTCTAAAGGTGGTTGGTCAGGAGCCACCCTCCAAAAAAGCATTAGATAAAGTTGCATTCCTACAGAGCAAAGGTGTGGTGGGCTATAACAAGAAAAAGAATTAACTCAAGGGTCCCAGGTTACAAACATTAAAGCTACTACTTACACCAATTATATTAATCAATACACTGCCAGGGACACAGCAGGTAAGGGATATGGAAACTTAGCAGCAAACAATGGCCCAACAAGTGAAAAACCATTCACCAATACAATTTCTAATCAATCTTGTAACTACTCAAAAGAATCTGTGTTTAGACAGTTTAGAACATCTCCTGCCTCTCACAGTTGGGAGGCTCTGAACGATCCCATGTGGCCGGAAAAACCTATTCAGGCAGGCTAGAGGATTTCCAAAGGAGTTTGTAGGTTAAACACTGTCACACCCAGGAATTATTAACTGGAACTGTAAGCTAACTCTTTTTTCAGAGAGAGGTAGTGGGGGAGAGCCCCCCGTAAAGTCAGAGGTTTAGGTGAAAGCACAAGCAGAAAGTAGGCAGACTCTGGTTTTGGGGGTATATGCTCGAGAATTTCCAGGGGGACTCCTGAAGCTCGATCCCGCCTTTGCGTATGCCGAGCCTCCTTCCTCATGACCTTTGTCATGGGCGGAGTTCCTCACTGGCTCCCAGCAGTGATAGAATTCCAGTGGAGCTATTCCAGATCCTGAAAGAGGATGCTGTGGAAAGTGCTGCACTCAATATGCAATATGCAATATGCACTCAATATGCAATATGCCGGCTCACGGCAGTAGGGGAATCTGGCCTCGAGACGTGTTGAAGAAGGTCTCTCGAGGTCTTTCTCGGGTTGAGGCAGGACACCCTGGGGTCCCTCGACTTGTGCAGGTGACCTCAGGGGGCTTCTCATGGTGGCTCTGAGAAGTCAGGGAAACTGGAGGTGGGAGGGGCCTCTCGGCACTCCACTGGGTTTGGTGCATTGGAAGAGGGCCTCATCTCCAGTTGAGGCAGGAACCTCAGGGTTCCTCTGACTTCAGACTCCGATCGCAAGGTCCCTGCAGACTTGGGACAGGAGAGTCAGGCCTCGTCTTGGGTTGAGGCATGGAACTCCGCTTGCCTCTCGAGGTGTTCCCGGGGAGACAGGCCACTTGTCGAGCGGTATTTGGAACCTGGGGGTCTTTTCCCGACGATGCACGGGCGAGTCACTGCCCCTTCGTGTTGACTTCATTCACAGGGTGGAGTTCGAAGAGGTGTCCGGGCATCGGGTTCTTATCAAGAGGGGACCGGGAAATCGGGGTCCTTCGGAATGTGGAACCACCCACGAGGCCACGTCTGGAATGTCGTCGTGAGACCGGCCTCATCCTGAGGTGCGACCGGAAGGTCGGGAACCCCTTCCAGACAAAGCAGGGGAGTCGACCCTCCTGTCCAGATCAGGAGGGTAGAAGAGGCTCAGAGGAAGTGGTGCGGGAAAACCTCGGTGTTCCTCTTGAGGGAGACCGGGATGTCGGGGCACTTTGTGGGTCGCATCAAGGGTGCCAAGTACCGTTTCGACCTCCAATACCTAACGTGGGACTTCTCCTGAGACACTGTAGCGGGAAAGGGCTTCATCTTGCGATGACGGGGGAACCACGTGGATTTTCTCGAGTTGCAGCGGGATTCTCGAGTTACGACGGGGAATTCAGGATGCCTCTTGTGTTGGCCCAGGGAAGTCCAATCTTCCATTCGAGTTGCGAAGGAAAGCTGGGGATTGCTCTCGAGTGACTGCAGGGCCAATAGACCTCATCTAGGCTTGTGTCCAGAAGCCAATGTTCCTCTCCAGGGGCGAAAGGGATCTCGGGGTTGCATTCCAGACGCACCCGGGGAGACAGGCATCCATCTCGAGTGGAAGCAAAGAACCCCGCTCTGCTCTCGAGTCGCGACGGGTATCTCTTGGAGCTCACTGGGTGGACTAAAGGGAGTCAAGCCTCCTGAGGCGTTTGGAGAGAGGTCGAGAGACTGGTCTCTAGGCCATACAGGAGACGAAGGCCCTCAAGTCGCGATGACGGGGGAGGCTCGGGGTTGTTCTCGAGCGGCGGCCCCAGTGTGCGGTTTCTCGCGAGGTACGACGGCGAGGTCAGTGAGCCTCTCGTGGGGCGGCAAGGAAGTCGGGTCTCCATGCGAATGGCGAGGGGGAGCGCGTCTTTACTCTCAAGTCATAGTAGGGGAATCTGGCCTCGAGACGTGTTGAAGAAGGTCTCTCGAGGTCTTTCTCGGGTTGAGGCAGGACACCCTGGGGTCCCTCGACTTGTGCAGGTGACCTCAGGGGGCTTCTCATGGTGGCTCTGAGAAGTCAGGGAAACTGGAGGTGGGAGGGGCCTCTCGGCACTCCACTGGGTTTGGTGCATTGGAAGAGGGCCTCATCTCCAGTTGAGGCAGGAACCTCAGGGTTCCTCTGACTTCAGACTCCGATCGCAAGGTCCCTGCAGACTTGGGACAGGAGAGTCAGGCCTCGTCTTGGGTTGAGGCATGGAACTCCGCTTGCCTCTCGAGGTGTTCCCGGGGAGACAGGCCACTTGTCGAGCGGTATTTGGAACCTGGGGGTCTTTTCCCGACGATGCACGGGCGAGTCACTGCCCCTTCGTGTTGACTTCATTCACAGGGTGGAGTTCGAAGAGGTGTCCGGGCATCGGGTTCTTATCAAGAGGGGACCGGGAAATCGGGGTCCTTCGGAATGTGGAACCACCCACGAGGCCACGTCTGGAATGTCGTCGTGAGACCGGCCTCATCCTGAGGTGCGACCGGAAGGTCGGGAACCCCTTCCAGACAAAGCAGGGGAGTCGACCCTCCTGTCCAGATCAGGAGGGTAGAAGAGGCTCCGAGGAAGTGTTGCCGGAAAACTTCGGTGTTCCTCTCGAGGGAGACCGGGATGTCGGGGCACTTTGTGGGTCGCATCAAGGGTGACAAGTACCGTTTCGACCTCCAATTCCTAAAGTGGGACTTCTCCTGAGACGCTGTAGCGGCACAGGGCTACATCTTGCGATGACGGGGGAACCACGTGGTTTTTCTCGAGGTGTAGCAGGATTCTCGAATTACGACGGGGAATTCAGGATGCCTCTTGTGTAGGCCCAGGGAAGTCCAATCTTCCATTCGAGTTGCGAAGGAAAGCTGGGGATTTCTCTCGAGTGACTGCAGGGCCAATAGACCTCATCTAGGCTTGTGTCCAGAAGCCAGTGTTCCTCTCCAGGGGCGATAGGGATCTCGGGGTTGCATTCCAGACACACCCGGGGAGACAGGCCTCCATCTCGAGTGGAAGCAAAGAACCCCGCTCTGCTCTCGAGTCGCGACGGGTATCTCTTGGAGCTCACTGGGTGGACTAAAGCGAGTCAAGCCTCCTGAGGCGTTTGGAGAGAGGTCGCGAGATTGGTCTCTAGGCCATGCAGGAGACGAAGGCCCTCATCTCGCGATGCCGGGGGAGTCTTGGGGTTGTTCTCGAGCGGCGGCCCCAGTGTGCGCTTTCTCACGAGGTACGACGGCGAGGTCAGTGAGCCTCTCGTGGGGCGCCAGGGAAGTCGGGTCTCCATGCGAGTGGCGAGGGCGAGCGCCTCATTGCTCTCGAGCCATGGTAGGGTGCCGGGGACCAGCCCCGGCTGATCCAGGGTATTCGAAGGAGAGACGGCGTAGGCGAAGATCAGGAAACCACTGCTTAATTAAATGTTAATTAAGGATATAAAGAGTAATAGAATGAGGATAGCTCAGTGAGGAAATTCAGTGGAGAAAAGAGGCTGAATAATTCAGCCAGAAGGTAAGAGAAAGAACGACATGGTGAGACCAAGTTTCGGTGAACAAGGCCCGCACTTTATTTTTCAAAGTAGTTTTTATACCTTAAGTTATGCATAGAGGATAATGGGGGAAGGGGTCGAGTCTTGCAGCAAACCAGGCTTTCTTCCTGCAAACTTATCATATGCAAAAGCTTAGGTGATTTGCATCATCTTCTGGCCCGGAGGCCTGTTAACATTTTAAGACCTTTTCTTCAGAAAACTTATTTTTCTCTAAAGGTGGTTGGTCAGGAGCCACCCTCCAAAAAAGCATTAGATAAAGTTGCATTCCTACAGAGCAAAGGTGTGGTGGGCTATAACAAGAAAAAGAATTAACTCAAGGGTCCCAGGTTACAAACATTAAAGCTACTACTTACACCAATTATATTAATCAATACACTGCCAGGGACACAGCAGGTAAGGGATATGGAAACTTAGCAGCAAACAATGGCCCAACAAGTGAAAAACCATTCACCAATACAATTTCTAATCAATCTTGTAACTACTCAAAAGAATCTGTGTTTAGACAGTTTAGAACATCTCCTGCCTCTCACAGTTGGGAGGCTCTGAACGATCCCATGTGGCCGGAAAAACCTATTCAGGCAGGCTAGAGGATTTCCAAAGGAGTTTGTAGGTTAAACACTGTCACACCCAGGAATTATTAACTGGAACTGTAAGCTAACTCTTTTTTCAGAGAGAGGTAGTGGGGGAGAGCCCCCCGTAAAGTCAGAGGTTTAGGTGAAAGCACAAGCAGAAAGTAGGCAGACTCTGGTTTTGGGGGTATATGCTCGAGAATTTCCAGGGGGACTCCTGAAGCTCGATCCCGCCTTTGCGTATGCCGAGCCTCCTTCCTCATGACCTTTGTCATGGGCGGAGTTCCTCACTGGCTCCCAGCAGTGATAGAATTCCAGTGGAGCTATTCCAGATCCTGAAAGAGGATGCTGTGGAAAGTGCTGCACTCAATATGCAATATGCAATATGCACTCAATATGCAATATGCCGGCTCACGGCAGTAGGGGAATCTGGCCTCGAGACGTGTTGAAGAAGGTCTCTCGAGGTCTTTCTCGGGTTGAGGCAGGACACCCTGGGGTCCCTCGACTTGTGCAGGTGACCTCAGGGGGCTTCTCATGGTGGCTCTGAGAAGTCAGGGAAACTGGAGGTGGGAGGGGCCTCTCGGCACTCCACTGGGTTTGGTGCATTGGAAGAGGGCCTCATCTCCAGTTGAGGCAGGAACCTCAGGGTTCCTCTGACTTCAGACTCCGATCGCAAGGTCCCTGCAGACTTGGGACAGGAGAGTCAGGCCTCGTCTTGGGTTGAGGCATGGAACTCCGCTTGCCTCTCGAGGTGTTCCCGGGGAGACAGGCCACTTGTCGAGCGGTATTTGGAACCTGGGGGTCTTTTCCCGACGATGCACGGGCGAGTCACTGCCCCTTCGTGTTGACTTCATTCACAGGGTGGAGTTCGAAGAGGTGTCCGGGCATCGGGTTCTTATCAAGAGGGGACCGGGAAATCGGGGTCCTTCGGAATGTGGAACCACCCACGAGGCCACGTCTGGAATGTCGTCGTGAGACCGGCCTCATCCTGAGGTGCGACCGGAAGGTCGGGAACCCCTTCCAGACAAAGCAGGGGAGTCGACCCTCCTGTCCAGATCAGGAGGGTAGAAGGGGCTCAGAGGAAGTGGTGCGGGAAAACCTCGGTGTTCCTCTTGAGGGAGACCGGGATGTCGGGGCACTTTGTGGGTCGCATCAAGGGTGCCAAGTACCGTTTCGACCTCCAATACCTAACGTGGGACTTCTCCTGAGACACTGTAGCGGGAAAGGGCTTCATCTTGCGATGACGGGGGAACCACGTGGATTTTCTCGAGTTGCAGCGGGATTCTCGAGTTACGACGGGGAATTCAGGATGCCTCTTGTGTTGGCCCAGGGAAGTCCAATCTTCCATTCGAGTTGCGAAGGAAAGCTGGGGATTGCTCTCGAGTGACTGCAGGGCCAATAGACCTCATCTAGGCTTGTGTCCAGAAGCCAATGTTCCTCTCCAGGGGCGAAAGGGATCTCGGGGTTGCATTCCAGACGCACCCGGGGAGACAGGCATCCATCTCGAGTGGAAGCAAAGAACCCCGCTCTGCTCTCGAGTCGCGACGGGTATCTCTTGGAGCTCACTGGGTGGACTAAAGGGAGTCAAGCCTCCTGAGGCGTTTGGAGAGAGGTCGAGAGACTGGTCTCTAGGCCATACAGGAGACGAAGGCCCTCAAGTCGCGATGACGGGGGAGGCTCGGGGTTGTTCTCGAGCGGCGGCCCCAGTGTGCGGTTTCTCGCGAGGTACGACGGCGAGGTCAGTGAGCCTCTCGTGGGGCGGCAAGGAAGTCGGGTCTCCATGCGAATGGCGAGGGGGAGCGCGTCTTTACTCTCAAGTCATAGTAGGGGAATCTGGCCTCGAGACGTGTTGAAGAAGGTCTCTCGAGGTCTTTCTCGGGTTGAGGCAGGACACCCTGGGGTCCCTCGACTTGTGCAGGTGACCTCAGGGGGCTTCTCATGGTGGCTCTGAGAAGTCAGGGAAACTGGAGGTGGGAGGGGCCTCTCGGCACTCCACTGGGTTTGGTGCATTGGAAGAGGGCCTCATCTCCAGTTGAGGCAGGAACCTCAGGGTTCCTCTGACTTCAGACTCCGATCGCAAGGTCCCTGCAGACTTGGGACAGGAGAGTCAGGCCTCGTCTTGGGTTGAGGCATGGAACTCCGCTTGCCTCTCGAGGTGTTCCCGGGGAGACAGGCCACTTGTCGAGCGGTATTTGGAACCTGGGGGTCTTTTCCCGACGATGCACGGGCGAGTCACTGCCCCTTCGTGTTGACTTCATTCACAGGGTGGAGTTCGAAGAGGTGTCCGGGCATCGGGTTCTTATCAAGAGGGGACCGGGAAATCGGGGTCCTTCGGAATGTGGAACCACCCACGAGGCCACGTCTGGAATGTCGTCGTGAGACCGGCCTCATCCTGAGGTGCGACCGGAAGGTCGGGAACCCCTTCCAGACAAAGCAGGGGAGTCGACCCTCCTGTCCAGATCAGGAGGGTAGAAGAGGCTCCGAGGAAGTGTTGCCGGAAAACTTCGGTGTTCCTCTCGAGGGAGACCGGGATGTCGGGGCACTTTGTGGGTCGCATCAAGGGTGACAAGTACCGTTTCGACCTCCAATTCCTAAAGTGGGACTTCTCCTGAGACGCTGTAGCGGCACAGGGCTACATCTTGCGATGACGGGGGAACCACGTGGTTTTTCTCGAGGTGTAGCAGGATTCTCGAATTACGACGGGGAATTCAGGATGCCTCTTGTGTAGGCCCAGGGAAGTCCAATCTTCCATTCGAGTTGCGAAGGAAAGCTGGGGATTTCTCTCGAGTGACTGCAGGGCCAATAGACCTCATCTAGGCTTGTGTCCAGAAGCCAGTGTTCCTCTCCAGGGGCGACAGGGATCTCGGGGTTGCATTCCAGACACACCCGGGGAGACAGGCCTCCATCTCGAGTGGAAGCAAAGAACCCCGCTCTGCTCTCGAGTCGCGACGGGTATCTCTTGGAGCTCACTGGGTGGACTAAAGCGAGTCAAGCCTCCTGAGGCGTTTGGAGAGAGGTCGCGAGATTGGTCTCTAGGCCATGCAGGAGACGAAGGCCCTCATCTCGCGATGCCGGGGGAGTCTTGGGGTTGTTCTCGAGCGGCGGCCCCAGTGTGCGCTTTCTCACGAGGTACGACGGCGAGGTCAGTGAGCCTCTCGTGGGGCGCCAGGGAAGTCGGGTCTCCATGCGAGTGGCGAGGGCGAGCGCCTCATTGCTCTCGAGCCATGGTAGGGTGCCGGGGACCAGCCCCGGCTGATCCAGGGTATTCGAAGGAGAGACGGCGTAGGCGAAGATCAGGAAACCACTGCTTAATTAAATGTTAATTAAGGATATAAAGAGTAATAGAATGAGGATAGCTCAGTGAGGAAATTCAGTGGAGAAAAGAGGCTGAATAATTCAGCCAGAAGGTAAGAGAAAGAACGACATGGTGAGACCAAGTTTCGGTGAACAAGGCCCGCACTTTATTTTTCAAAGTAGTTTTTATACCTTAAGTTATGCATAGAGGATAATGGGGGAAGGGGTCGAGTCTTGCAGCAAACCAGGCTTTCTTCCTGCAAACTTATCATATGCAAAAGCTTAGGTGATTTGCATCATCTTCTGGCCCGGAGGCCTGTTAACATTTTAAGACCTTTTCTTCAGAAAACTTATTTTTCTCTAAAGGTGGTTGGTCAGGAGCCACCCTCCAAAAAAGCATTAGATAAAGTTGCATTCCTACAGAGCAAAGGTGTGGTGGGCTATAACAAGAAAAAGAATTAACTCAAGGGTCCCAGGTTACAAACATTAAAGCTACTACTTACACCAATTATATTAATCAATACACTGCCAGGGACACAGCAGGTAAGGGATATGGAAACTTAGCAGCAAACAATGGCCCAACAAGTGAAAAACCATTCACCAATACAATTTCTAATCAATCTTGTAACTACTCAAAAGAATCTGTGTTTAGACAGTTTAGAACATCTCCTGCCTCTCACAGTTGGGAGGCTCTGAACGATCCCATGTGGCCGGAAAAACCTATTCAGGCAGGCTAGAGGATTTCCAAAGGAGTTTGTAGGTTAAACACTGTCACACCCAGGAATTATTAACTGGAACTGTAAGCTAACTCTTTTTTCAGAGAGAGGTAGTGGGGGAGAGCCCCCCGTAAAGTCAGAGGTTTAGGTGAAAGCACAAGCAGAAAGTAGGCAGACTCTGGTTTTGGGGGTATATGCTCGAGAATTTCCAGGGGGACTCCTGAAGCTCGATCCCGCCTTTGCGTATGCCGAGCCTCCTTCCTCATGACCTTTGTCATGGGCGGAGTTCCTCACTGGCTCCCAGCAGTGATAGAATTCCAGTGGAGCTATTCCAGATCCTGAAAGAGGATGCTGTGGAAAGTGCTGCACTCAATATGCAATATGCAATATGCACTCAATATGCAATATGCCGGCTCACGGCAGTAGGGGAATCTGGCCTCGAGACGTGTTGAAGAAGGTCTCTCGAGGTCTTTCTCGGGTTGAGGCAGGACACCCTGGGGTCCCTCGACTTGTGCAGGTGACCTCAGGGGGCTTCTCATGGTGGCTCTGAGAAGTCAGGGAAACTGGAGGTGGGAGGGGCCTCTCGGCACTCCACTGGGTTTGGTGCATTGGAAGAGGGCCTCATCTCCAGTTGAGGCAGGAACCTCAGGGTTCCTCTGACTTCAGACTCCGATCGCAAGGTCCCTGCAGACTTGGGACAGGAGAGTCAGGCCTCGTCTTGGGTTGAGGCATGGAACTCCGCTTGCCTCTCGAGGTGTTCCCGGGGAGACAGGCCACTTGTCGAGCGGTATTTGGAACCTGGGGGTCTTTTCCCGACGATGCACGGGCGAGTCACTGCCCCTTCGTGTTGACTTCATTCACAGGGTGGAGTTCGAAGAGGTGTCCGGGCATCGGGTTCTTATCAAGAGGGGACCGGGAAATCGGGGTCCTTCGGAATGTGGAACCACCCACGAGGCCACGTCTGGAATGTCGTCGTGAGACCGGCCTCATCCTGAGGTGCGACCGGAAGGTCGGGAACCCCTTCCAGACAAAGCAGGGGAGTCGACCCTCCTGTCCAGATCAGGAGGGTAGAAGGGGCTCAGAGGAAGTGGTGCGGGAAAACCTCGGTGTTCCTCTTGAGGGAGACCGGGATGTCGGGGCACTTTGTGGGTCGCATCAAGGGTGCCAAGTACCGTTTCGACCTCCAATACCTAACGTGGGACTTCTCCTGAGACACTGTAGCGGGAAAGGGCTTCATCTTGCGATGACGGGGGAACCACGTGGATTTTCTCGAGTTGCAGCGGGATTCTCGAGTTACGACGGGGAATTCAGGATGCCTCTTGTGTTGGCCCAGGGAAGTCCAATCTTCCATTCGAGTTGCGAAGGAAAGCTGGGGATTGCTCTCGAGTGACTGCAGGGCCAATAGACCTCATCTAGGCTTGTGTCCAGAAGCCAATGTTCCTCTCCAGGGGCGAAAGGGATCTCGGGGTTGCATTCCAGACGCACCCGGGGAGACAGGCATCCATCTCGAGTGGAAGCAAAGAACCCCGCTCTGCTCTCGAGTCGCGACGGGTATCTCTTGGAGCTCACTGGGTGGACTAAAGGGAGTCAAGCCTCCTGAGGCGTTTGGAGAGAGGTCGAGAGACTGGTCTCTAGGCCATACAGGAGACGAAGGCCCTCAAGTCGCGATGACGGGGGAGGCTCGGGGTTGTTCTCGAGCGGCGGCCCCAGTGTGCGGTTTCTCGCGAGGTACGACGGCGAGGTCAGTGAGCCTCTCGTGGGGCGGCAAGGAAGTCGGGTCTCCATGCGAATGGCGAGGGGGAGCGCGTCTTTACTCTCAAGTCATAGTAGGGGAATCTGGCCTCGAGACGTGTTGAAGAAGGTCTCTCGAGGTCTTTCTCGGGTTGAGGCAGGACACCCTGGGGTCCCTCGACTTGTGCAGGTGACCTCAGGGGGCTTCTCATGGTGGCTCTGAGAAGTCAGGGAAACTGGAGGTGGGAGGGGCCTCTCGGCACTCCACTGGGTTTGGTGCATTGGAAGAGGGCCTCATCTCCAGTTGAGGCAGGAACCTCAGGGTTCCTCTGACTTCAGACTCCGATCGCAAGGTCCCTGCAGACTTGGGACAGGAGAGTCAGGCCTCGTCTTGGGTTGAGGCATGGAACTCCGCTTGCCTCTCGAGGTGTTCCCGGGGAGACAGGCCACTTGTCGAGCGGTATTTGGAACCTGGGGGTCTTTTCCCGACGATGCACGGGCGAGTCACTGCCCCTTCGTGTTGACTTCATTCACAGGGTGGAGTTCGAAGAGGTGTCCGGGCATCGGGTTCTTATCAAGAGGGGACCGGGAAATCGGGGTCCTTCGGAATGTGGAACCACCCACGAGGCCACGTCTGGAATGTCGTCGTGAGACCGGCCTCATCCTGAGGTGCGACCGGAAGGTCGGGAACCCCTTCCAGACAAAGCAGGGGAGTCGACCCTCCTGTCCAGATCAGGAGGGTAGAAGAGGCTCCGAGGAAGTGTTGCCGGAAAACTTCGGTGTTCCTCTCGAGGGAGACCGGGATGTCGGGGCACTTTGTGGGTCGCATCAAGGGTGACAAGTACCGTTTCGACCTCCAATTCCTAAAGTGGGACTTCTCCTGAGACGCTGTAGCGGCACAGGGCTACATCTTGCGATGACGGGGGAACCACGTGGTTTTTCTCGAGGTGTAGCAGGATTCTCGAATTACGACGGGGAATTCAGGATGCCTCTTGTGTAGGCCCAGGGAAGTCCAATCTTCCATTCGAGTTGCGAAGGAAAGCTGGGGATTTCTCTCGAGTGACTGCAGGGCCAATAGACCTCATCTAGGCTTGTGTCCAGAAGCCAGTGTTCCTCTCCAGGGGCGACAGGGATCTCGGGGTTGCATTCCAGACACACCCGGGGAGACAGGCCTCCATCTCGAGTGGAAGCAAAGAACCCCGCTCTGCTCTCGAGTCGCGACGGGTATCTCTTGGAGCTCACTGGGTGGACTAAAGCGAGTCAAGCCTCCTGAGGCGTTTGGAGAGAGGTCGCGAGATTGGTCTCTAGGCCATGCAGGAGACGAAGGCCCTCATCTCGCGATGCCGGGGGAGTCTTGGGGTTGTTCTCGAGCGGCGGCCCCAGTGTGCGCTTTCTCACGAGGTACGACGGCGAGGTCAGTGAGCCTCTCGTGGGGCGCCAGGGAAGTCGGGTCTCCAT
Organism: Bos indicus; assembly: GCF_029378745.1. Taxonomy (NCBI): domain Eukaryota; kingdom Metazoa; phylum Chordata; class Mammalia; order Artiodactyla; family Bovidae; genus Bos; species Bos indicus. Next base: position 184,038 of record NW_027223746.1, on the reverse strand, counting down.
GCGAGTGGCGAGGGCGAGCGCCTCATTGCTCTCGAGCCATGGTAGGGTGCCGGGGACCAGCCCCGGCTGATCCAGGGTATTCGAAGGAGAGACGGCGTAGGCGAAGATCAGGAAACCACTGCTTAATTAAATGTTAATTAAGGATATAAAGAGTAATAGAATGAGGATAGCTCAGTGAGGAAATTCAGTGGAGAAAAGAGGCTGAATAATTCAGCCAGAAGGTAAGAGAAAGAACGACATGGTGAGACCAAGTTTCGGTGAACAAGGCCCGCACTTTATTTTTCAAAGTAGTTTTTATACCTTAAGTTATGCATAGAGGATAATGGGGGAAGGGGTCGAGTCTTGCAGCAAACCAGGCTTTCTTCCTGCAAACTTATCATATGCAAAAGCTTAGGTGATTTGCATCATCTTCTGGCCCGGAGGCCTGTTAACATTTTAAGACCTTTTCTTCAGAAAACTTATTTTTCTCTAAAGGTGGTTGGTCAGGAGCCACCCTCCAAAAAAGCATTAGATAAAGTTGCATTCCTACAGAGCAAAGGTGTGGTGGGCTATAACAAGAAAAAGAATTAACTCAAGGGTCCCAGGTTACAAACATTAAAGCTACTACTTACACCAATTATATTAATCAATACACTGCCAGGGACACAGCAGGTAAGGGATATGGAAACTTAGCAGCAAACAATGGCCCAACAAGTGAAAAACCATTCACCAATACAATTTCTAATCAATCTTGTAACTACTCAAAAGAATCTGTGTTTAGACAGTTTAGAACATCTCCTGCCTCTCACAGTTGGGAGGCTCTGAACGATCCCATGTGGCCGGAAAAACCTATTCAGGCAGGCTAGAGGATTTCCAAAGGAGTTTGTAGGTTAAACACTGTCACACCCAGGAATTATTAACTGGAACTGTAAGCTAACTCTTTTTTCAGAGAGAGGTAGTGGGGGAGAGCCCCCCGTAAAGTCAGAGGTTTAGGTGAAAGCACAAGCAGAAAGTAGGCAGACTCTGGTTTTGGGGGTATATGCTCGAGAATTTCCAGGGGGACTCCTGAAGCTCGATCCCGCCTTTGCGTATGCCGAGCCTCCTTCCTCATGACCTTTGTCATGGGCGGAGTTCCTCACTGGCTCCCAGCAGTGATAGAATTCCAGTGGAGCTATTCCAGATCCTGAAAGAGGATGCTGTGGAAAGTGCTGCACTCAATATGCAATATGCAATATGCACTCAATATGCAATATGCCGGCTCACGGCAGTAGGGGAATCTGGCCTCGAGACGTGTTGAAGAAGGTCTCTCGAGGTCTTTCTCGGGTTGAGGCAGGACACCCTGGGGTCCCTCGACTTGTGCAGGTGACCTCAGGGGGCTTCTCATGGTGGCTCTGAGAAGTCAGGGAAACTGGAGGTGGGAGGGGCCTCTCGGCACTCCACTGGGTTTGGTGCATTGGAAGAGGGCCTCATCTCCAGTTGAGGCAGGAACCTCAGGGTTCCTCTGACTTCAGACTCCGATCGCAAGGTCCCTGCAGACTTGGGACAGGAGAGTCAGGCCTCGTCTTGGGTTGAGGCATGGAACTCCGCTTGCCTCTCGAGGTGTTCCCGGGGAGACAGGCCACTTGTCGAGCGGTATTTGGAACCTGGGGGTCTTTTCCCGACGATGCACGGGCGAGTCACTGCCCCTTCGTGTTGACTTCATTCACAGGGTGGAGTTCGAAGAGGTGTCCGGGCATCGGGTTCTTATCAAGAGGGGACCGGGAAATCGGGGTCCTTCGGAATGTGGAACCACCCACGAGGCCACGTCTGGAATGTCGTCGTGAGACCGGCCTCATCCTGAGGTGCGACCGGAAGGTCGGGAACCCCTTCCAGACAAAGCAGGGGAGTCGACCCTCCTGTCCAGATCAGGAGGGTAGAAGAGGCTCCGAGGAAGTGTTGCCGGAAAACTTCGGTGTTCCTCTCGAGGGAGACCGGGATGTCGGGGCACTTTGTGGGTCGCATCAAGGGTGACAAGTACCGTTTCGACCTCCAATTCCTAAAGTGGGACTTCTCCTGAGACGCTGTAGCGGCACAGGGCTACATCTTGCGATGACGGGGGAACCACGTGGTTTTTCTCGAGGTGTAGCAGGATTCTCGAATTACGACGGGGAATTCAGGATGCCTCTTGTGTAGGCCCAGGGAAGTCCAATCTTCCATTCGAGTTGCGAAGGAAAGCTGGGGATTTCTCTCGAGTGACTGCAGGGCCAATAGACCTCATCTAGGCTTGTGTCCAGAAGCCAGTGTTCCTCTCCAGGGGCGACAGGGATCTCGGGGTTGCATTCCAGACACACCCGGGGAGACAGGCCTCCATCTCGAGTGGAAGCAAAGAACCCCGCTCTGCTCTCGAGTCGCGACGGGTATCTCTTGGAGCTCACTGGGTGGACTAAAGCGAGTCAAGCCTCCTGAGGCGTTTGGAGAGAGGTCGCGAGATTGGTCTCTAGGCCATGCAGGAGACGAAGGCCCTCATCTCGCGATGCCGGGGGAGTCTTGGGGTTGTTCTCGAGCGGCGGCCCCAGTGTGCGCTTTCTCACGAGGTACGACGGCGAGGTCAGTGAGCCTCTCGTGGGGCGCCAGGGAAGTCGGGTCTCCATGCGAGTGGCGAGGGCGAGCGCCTCATTGCTCTCGAGCCATGGTAGGGTGCCGGGGACCAGCCCCGGCTGATCCAGGGTATTCGAAGGAGAGACGGCGTAGGCGAAGATCAGGAAACCACTGCTTAATTAAATGTTAATTAAGGATATAAAGAGTAATAGAATGAGGATAGCTCAGTGAGGAAATTCAGTGGAGAAAAGAGGCTGAATAATTCAGCCAGAAGGTAAGAGAAAGAACGACATGGTGAGACCAAGTTTCGGTGAACAAGGCCCGCACTTTATTTTTCAAAGTAGTTTTTATACCTTAAGTTATGCATAGAGGATAATGGGGGAAGGGGTCGAGTCTTGCAGCAAACCAGGCTTTCTTCCTGCAAACTTATCATATGCAAAAGCTTAGGTGATTTGCATCATCTTCTGGCCCGGAGGCCTGTTAACATTTTAAGACCTTTTCTTCAGAAAACTTATTTTTCTCTAAAGGTGGTTGGTCAGGAGCCACCCTCCAAAAAAGCATTAGATAAAGTTGCATTCCTACAGAGCAAAGGTGTGGTGGGCTATAACAAGAAAAAGAATTAACTCAAGGGTCCCAGGTTACAAACATTAAAGCTACTACTTACACCAATTATATTAATCAATACACTGCCAGGGACACAGCAGGTAAGGGATATGGAAACTTAGCAGCAAACAATGGCCCAACAAGTGAAAAACCATTCACCAATACAATTTCTAATCAATCTTGTAACTACTCAAAAGAATCTGTGTTTAGACAGTTTAGAACATCTCCTGCCTCTCACAGTTGGGAGGCTCTGAACGATCCCATGTGGCCGGAAAAACCTATTCAGGCAGGCTAGAGGATTTCCAAAGGAGTTTGTAGGTTAAACACTGTCACACCCAGGAATTATTAACTGGAACTGTAAGCTAACTCTTTTTTCAGAGAGAGGTAGTGGGGGAGAGCCCCCCGTAAAGTCAGAGGTTTAGGTGAAAGCACAAGCAGAAAGTAGGCAGACTCTGGTTTTGGGGGTATATGCTCGAGAATTTCCAGGGGGACTCCTGAAGCTCGATCCCGCCTTTGCGTATGCCGAGCCTCCTTCCTCATGACCTTTGTCATGGGCGGAGTTCCTCACTGGCTCCCAGCAGTGATAGAATTCCAGTGGAGCTATTCCAGATCCTGAAAGATGATGCTGTGGAAAGTGCTGCACTCAATATGCAATATGCAATATGCACTCAATATGCAATATGCCGGCTCACGGCAGTAGGGGAATCTGGCCTCGAGACGTGTTGAAGAAGGTCTCTCGAGGTCTTTCTCGGGTTGAGGCAGGACACCCTGGGGTCCCTCGACTTGTGCAGGTGACCTCAGGGGGCTTCTCATGGTGGCTCTGAGAAGTCAGGGAAACTGGAGGTGGGAGGGGCCTCTCGGCACTCCACTGGGTTTGGTGCATTGGAAGAGGGCCTCATCTCCAGGTGAGGCAGGAACCGTCAGGGTTCCTCTGACTTCAGACTCTGATCGCAGGGTCCCTGCAGACTGGGAACAGGAGAGTCAGGCCTCGTCTTGGGTTGTGGCATGGAACTCCGCTTATCTCTCGAGGTCTCCCGGGGAGAGAGGCCACTTGTCGAGCTGTATTTGGAACCTGGGGGTCTTTTCCGGACGATACATGGACGAGTGACTGCCCCTTCGTGTTGACTTCATTCACAGGGTGGAGTTCGGAGAGGTGTCCGGGCATCGGGTTCTTATCAAGAGGGGACCGGGAAATCGGGGTCCTTCGAATGTGGAAGCACCCACGAGGCCTACGTCTGGAATGTCGTCGTGAGACCGGCCTCATCCTGAGGTGCGACCGGAAGGTCGGGAACCCCTTCCAGACAAAGCAGCGGAGTCGACCCTCCTGTCGAGATCAGGAGGGCAGAAGGGGCTCAGAGGAAGTGGTTCGGGAAAACCTCGGTGTTCCTCTTGAGGGAGACCGGGATGTCGGGGCACTTTGTGGGTCGCATCAAGGGTGCCAAGTACCGTTTCGACCTCCAATACCTAACGTGGGACTTCTCCTGAGACACTGTAGCGGGAAAGGGCTTCATCTTGCGATGACCGGGGGAACCACGTGGATTTTCTCGAGTTGCAGCGGGATTCTCGAGTTACGATGGGGAACTCAGGATGCCTCTTGTGTTGGCCCAGGGAAGTCCAATCTTCCATTCGAGTTGCGAAGGAAAGCTGGGGATTGCTCTCGAGTGACTGCAGGGCCAATAGACCTCATCTAGGCTTGTGTCCAGAAGCCAATGTTCCTCTCCAGGGGCGAAAGGGATCTCGGGGTTGCATTCCAGACGCACCCGGGGAGACAGGCATCCATCTCGAGTGGAAGCAAAGAACCCCGCTCTGCTCTCGAGTCGCGACGGGTATCTCTTGGAGCTCACTGGGTGGACTAAAGGGAGTCAAGCCTCCTGAGGCGTTTGGAGAGAGGTCGAGAGACTGGTCTCTAGGCCATACAGGAGACGAAGGCCCTCAAGTCGCGATGACGGGGGAGGCTCGGGGTTGTTCTCGAGCGGCGGCCCCAGTGTGCGGTTTCTCGCGAGGTACGACGGCGAGGTCAGTGAGCCTCTCGTGGGGCGGCAAGGAAGTCGGGTCTCCATGCGAATGGCGAGGGGGAGCGCGTCTTTACTCTCAAGTCATAGTAGGGGAATCTGGCCTCGAGACGTGTTGAAGAAGGTCTCTCGAGGTCTTTCTCGGGTTGAGGCAGGACACCCTGGGGTCCCTCGACTTGTGCAGGTGACCTCAGGGGGCTTCTCATGGTGGCTCTGAGAAGTCAGGGAAACTGGAGGTGGGAGGGGCCTCTCGGCACTCCACTGGGTTTGGTGCATTGGAAGAGGGCCTCATCTCCAGTTGAGGCAGGAACCTCAGGGTTCCTCTGACTTCAGACTCCGATCGCAAGGTCCCTGCAGACTTGGGACAGGAGAGTCAGGCCTCGTCTTGGGTTGAGGCATGGAACTCCGCTTGCCTCTCGAGGTGTTCCCGGGGAGACAGGCCACTTGTCGAGCGGTATTTGGAACCTGGGGGTCTTTTCCCGACGATGCACGGGCGAGTCACTGCCCCTTCGTGTTGACTTCATTCACAGGGTGGAGTTCGAAGAGGTGTCCGGGCATCGGGTTCTTATCAAGAGGGGACCGGGAAATCGGGGTCCTTCGGAATGTGGAACCACCCACGAGGCCACGTCTGGAATGTCGTCGTGAGACCGGCCTCATCCTGAGGTGCGACCGGAAGGTCGGGAACCCCTTCCAGACAAAGCAGGGGAGTCGACCCTCCTGTCCAGATCAGGAGGGTAGAAGAGGCTCCGAGGAAGTGTTGCCGGAAAACTTCGGTGTTCCTCTCGAGGGAGACCGGGATGTCGGGGCACTTTGTGGGTCGCATCAAGGGTGACAAGTACCGTTTCGACCTCCAATTCCTAAAGTGGGACTTCTCCTGAGACGCTGTAGCGGCACAGGGCTACATCTTGCGATGACGGGGGAACCACGTGGTTTTTCTCGAGGTGTAGCAGGATTCTCGAATTACGACGGGGAATTCAGGATGCCTCTTGTGTAGGCCCAGGGAAGTCCAATCTTCCATTCGAGTTGCGAAGGAAAGCTGGGGATTTCTCTCGAGTGACTGCAGGGCCAATAGACCTCATCTAGGCTTGTGTCCAGAAGCCAGTGTTCCTCTCCAGGGGCGACAGGGATCTCGGGGTTGCATTCCAGACACACCCGGGGAGACAGGCCTCCATCTCGAGTGGAAGCAAAGAACCCCGCTCTGCTCTCGAGTCGCGACGGGTATCTCTTGGAGCTCACTGGGTGGACTAAAGCGAGTCAAGCCTCCTGAGGCGTTTGGAGAGAGGTCGCGAGATTGGTCTCTAGGCCATGCAGGAGACGAAGGCCCTCATCTCGCGATGCCGGGGGAGTCTTGGGGTTGTTCTCGAGCGGCGGCCCCAGTGTGCGCTTTCTCACGAGGTACGACGGCGAGGTCAGTGAGCCTCTCGTGGGGCGCCAGGGAAGTCGGGTCTCCATGCGAGTGGCGAGGGCGAGCGCCTCATTGCTCTCGAGCCATGGTAGGGTGCCGGGGACCAGCCCCGGCTGATCCAGGGTATTCGAAGGAGAGACGGCGTAGGCGAAGATCAGGAAACCACTGCTTAATTAAATGTTAATTAAGGATATAAAGAGTAATAGAATGAGGATAGCTCAGTGAGGAAATTCAGTGGAGAAAAGAGGCTGAATAATTCAGCCAGAAGGTAAGAGAAAGAACGACATGGTGAGACCAAGTTTCGGTGAACAAGGCCCGCACTTTATTTTTCAAAGTAGTTTTTATACCTTAAGTTATGCATAGAGGATAATGGGGGAAGGGGTCGAGTCTTGCAGCAAACCAGGCTTTCTTCCTGCAAACTTATCATATGCAAAAGCTTAGGTGATTTGCATCATCTTCTGGCCCGGAGGCCTGTTAACATTTTAAGACCTTTTCTTCAGAAAACTTATTTTTCTCTAAAGGTGGTTGGTCAGGAGCCACCCTCCAAAAAAGCATTAGATAAAGTTGCATTCCTACAGAGCAAAGGTGTGGTGGGCTATAACAAGAAAAAGAATTAACTCAAGGGTCCCAGGTTACAAACATTAAAGCTACTACTTACACCAATTATATTAATCAATACACTGCCAGGGACACAGCAGGTAAGGGATATGGAAACTTAGCAGCAAACAATGGCCCAACAAGTGAAAAACCATTCACCAATACAATTTCTAATCAATCTTGTAACTACTCAAAAGAATCTGTGTTTAGACAGTTTAGAACATCTCCTGCCTCTCACAGTTGGGAGGCTCTGAACGATCCCATGTGGCCGGAAAAACCTATTCAGGCAGGCTAGAGGATTTCCAAAGGAGTTTGTAGGTTAAACACTGTCACACCCAGGAATTATTAACTGGAACTGTAAGCTAACTCTTTTTTCAGAGAGAGGTAGTGGGGGAGAGCCCCCCGTAAAGTCAGAGGTTTAGGTGAAAGCACAAGCAGAAAGTAGGCAGACTCTGGTTTTGGGGGTATATGCTCGAGAATTTCCAGGGGGACTCCTGAAGCTCGATCCCGCCTTTGCGTATGCCGAGCCTCCTTCCTCATGACCTTTGTCATGGGCGGAGTTCCTCACTGGCTCCCAGCAGTGATAGAATTCCAGTGGAGCTATTCCAGATCCTGAAAGAGGATGCTGTGGAAAGTGCTGCACTCAATATGCAATATGCAATATGCACTCAATATGCAATATGCCGGCTCACGGCAGTAGGGGAATCTGGCCTCGAGACGTGTTGAAGAAGGTCTCTCGAGGTCTTTCTCGGGTTGAGGCAGGACACCCTGGGGTCCCTCGACTTGTGCAGGTGACCTCAGGGGGCTTCTCATGGTGGCTCTGAGAAGTCAGGGAAACTGGAGGTGGGAGGGGCCTCTCGGCACTCCACTGGGTTTGGTGCATTGGAAGAGGGCCTCATCTCCAGTTGAGGCAGGAACCTCAGGGTTCCTCTGACTTCAGACTCCGATCGCAAGGTCCCTGCAGACTTGGGACAGGAGAGTCAGGCCTCGTCTTGGGTTGAGGCATGGAACTCCGCTTGCCTCTCGAGGTGTTCCCGGGGAGACAGGCCACTTGTCGAGCGGTATTTGGAACCTGGGGGTCTTTTCCCGACGATGCACGGGCGAGTCACTGCCCCTTCGTGTTGACTTCATTCACAGGGTGGAGTTCGAAGAGGTGTCCGGGCATCGGGTTCTTATCAAGAGGGGACCGGGAAATCGGGGTCCTTCGGAATGTGGAACCACCCACGAGGCCACGTCTGGAATGTCGTCGTGAGACCGGCCTCATCCTGAGGTGCGACCGGAAGGTCGGGAACCCCTTCCAGACAAAGCAGGGGAGTCGACCCTCCTGTCCAGATCAGGAGGGTAGAAGAGGCTCCGAGGAAGTGTTGCCGGAAAACTTCGGTGTTCCTCTCGAGGGAGACCGGGATGTCGGGGCACTTTGTGGGTCGCATCAAGGGTGACAAGTACCGTTTCGACCTCCAATTCCTAAAGTGGGACTTCTCCTGAGACGCTGTAGCGGCACAGGGCTACATCTTGCGATGACGGGGGAACCACGTGGTTTTTCTCGAGGTGTAGCAGGATTCTCGAATTACGACGGGGAATTCAGGATGCCTCTTGTGTAGGCCCAGGGAAGTCCAATCTTCCATTCGAGTTGCGAAGGAAAGCTGGGGATTTCTCTCGAGTGACTGCAGGGCCAATAGACCTCATCTAGGCTTGTGTCCAGAAGCCAGTGTTCCTCTCCAGGGGCGACAGGGATCTCGGGGTTGCATTCCAGACACACCCGGGGAGACAGGCCTCCATCTCGAGTGGAAGCAAAGAACCCCGCTCTGCTCTCGAGTCGCGACGGGTATCTCTTGGAGCTCACTGGGTGGACTAAAGCGAGTCAAGCCTCCTGAGGCGTTTGGAGAGAGGTCGCGAGATTGGTCTCTAGGCCATGCAGGAGACGAAGGCCCTCATCTCGCGATGCCGGGGGAGTCTTGGGGTTGTTCTCGAGCGGCGGCCCCAGTGTGCGCTTTCTCACGAGGTACGACGGCGAGGTCAGTGAGCCTCTCGTGGGGCGCCAGGGAAGTCGGGTCTCCATGCGAGTGGCGAGGGCGAGCGCCTCATTGCTCTCGAGCCATGGTAGGGTGCCGGGGACCAGCCCCGGCTGATCCAGGGTATTCGAAGGAGAGACGGCGTAGGCGAAGATCAGGAAACCACTGCTTAATTAAATGTTAATTAAGGATATAAAGAGTAATAGAATGAGGATAGCTCAGTGAGGAAATTCAGTGGAGAAAAGAGGCTGAATAATTCAGCCAGAAGGTAAGAGAAAGAACGACATGGTGAGACCAAGTTTCGGTGAACAAGGCCCGCACTTTATTTTTCAAAGTAGTTTTTATACCTTAAGTTATGCATAGAGGATAATGGGGGAAGGGGTCGAGTCTTGCAGCAAACCAGGCTTTCTTCCTGCAAACTTATCATATGCAAAAGCTTAGGTGATTTGCATCATCTTCTGGCCCGGAGGCCTGTTAACATTTTAAGACCTTTTCTTCAGAAAACTTATTTTTCTCTAAAGGTGGTTGGTCAGGAGCCACCCTCCAAAAAAGCATTAGATAAAGTTGCATTCCTACAGAGCAAAGGTGTGGTGGGCTATAACAAGAAAAAGAATTAACTCAAGGGTCCCAGGTTACAAACATTAAAGCTACTACTTACACCAATTATATTAATCAATACACTGCCAGGGACACAGCAGGTAAGGGATATGGAAACTTAGCAGCAAACAATGGCCCAACAAGTGAAAAACCATTCACCAATACAATTTCTAATCAATCTTGTAACTACTCAAAAGAATCTGTGTTTAGACAGTTTAGAACATCTCCTGCCTCTCACAGTTGGGAGGCTCTGAACGATCCCATGTGGCCGGAAAAACCTATTCAGGCAGGCTAGAGGATTTCCAAAGGAGTTTGTAGGTTAAACACTGTCACACCCAGGAATTATTAACTGGAACTGTAAGCTAACTCTTTTTTCAGAGAGAGGTAGTGGGGGAGAGCCCCCCGTAAAGTCAGAGGTTTAGGTGAAAGCACAAGCAGAAAGTAGGCAGACTCTGGTTTTGGGGGTATATGCTCGAGAATTTCCAGGGGGACTCCTGAAGCTCGATCCCGCCTTTGCGTATGCCGAGCCTCCTTCCTCATGACCTTTGTCATGGGCGGAGTTCCTCACTGGCTCCCAGCAGTGATAGAATTCCAGTGGAGCTATTCCAGATCCTGAAAGATGATGCTGTGGAAAGTGCTGCACTCAATATGCAATATGCAATATGCACTCAATATGCAATATGCCGGCTCACGGCAGTAGGGGAATCTGGCCTCGAGACGTGTTGAAGAAGGTCTCTCGAGGTCTTTCTCGGGTTGAGGCAGGACACCCTGGGGTCCCTCGACTTGTGCAGGTGACCTCAGGGGGCTTCTCATGGTGGCTCTGAGAAGTCAGGGAAACTGGAGGTGGGAGGGGCCTCTCGGCACTCCACTGGGTTTGGTGCATTGGAAGAGGGCCTCATCTCCAGGTGAGGCAGGAACGTCCGGGTTCCTCTGATTTCAGACTCTGATCGCAGGGTCCCTGCAGACTGGGAACAGGAGAGTCAGGCCTCGTCTTGGGTTGTGGCATGGAACTCCGCTTATCTCTCGAGGTCTCCCCGGGGAGAGAGGCCACTTGTCGAGCTGTATTTGGAACCTGGGGGTTTTTCCGGACGATACATGGACGAGTGACTGCCCCTTCGTGTTGACTTCATTCACAGGGTGGAGTTCGGAGAGGTGTCCGGGCATCGGGTTCTTATCAAGAGGGGACCGGGAAATCGGGGTCCTTCACAATGTGGAAGCACCCACGAGGCTACGTCTGGAATGTCGTCGTGAGACCGGCCTCATCCTGAGGTGCGACCGGAAGGTCGGGAACCCCTTCCAGACAAAGCAGCGGAGTCGACCCTCCTGTCGAGATCAGGAGGGCAGAAGGGGCTCAGAGGAAGTGGTTCGGGAAAACCTCGGTGTTCCTCTTGAGGGAGACCGGGATGTCGGGGCACTTTGTGGGTCGCATCAAGGGTGCCAAGTACCGTTTCGACCTCCAATACCTAACGTGGGACTTCTCCTGAGACACTGTAGCGGGAAAGGGCTTCATCTTGCGATGACCGGGGAACCACGTGGATTTTCTCGAGTTGCAGCGGGATTCTCGAGTTACGATGGGGAACTCAGGATGCCTCTTGTGTTGGCCCAGGGAAGTCCAATCTTCCATTCGAGTTGCGAAGGAAAGCTGGGGATTGCTCTCGAGTGACTGCAGGGCCAATAGACCTCATCTAGGCTTGTGTCCAGAAGCCAATGTTCCTCTCCAGGGGCGAAAGGGATCTCGGGGTTGCATTCCAGACGCACCCGGGGAGACAGGCATCCATCTCGAGTGGAAGCAAAGAACCCCGCTCTGCTCTCGAGTCGCGACGGGTATCTCTTGGAGCTCACTGGGTGGACTAAAGGGAGTCAAGCCTCCTGAGGCGTTTGGAGAGAGGTCGAGAGACTGGTCTCTAGGCCATACAGGAGACGAAGGCCCTCAAGTCGCGATGACGGGGGAGGCTCGGGGTTGTTCTCGAGCGGCGGCCCCAGTGTGCGGTTTCTCGCGAGGTACGACGGCGAGGTCAGTGAGCCTCTCGTGGGGCGGCAAGGAAGTCGGGTCTCCATGCGAATGGCGAGGGGGAGCGCGTCTTTACTCTCAAGTCATAGTAGGGGAATCTGGCCTCGAGACGTGTTGAAGAAGGTCTCTCGAGGTCTTTCTCGGGTTGAGGCAGGACACCCTGGGGTCCCTCGACTTGTGCAGGTGACCTCAGGGGGCTTCTCATGGTGGCTCTGAGAAGTCAGGGAAACTGGAGGTGGGAGGGGCCTCTCGGCACTCCACTGGGTTTGGTGCATTGGAAGAGGGCCTCATCTCCAGTTGAGGCAGGAACCTCAGGGTTCCTCTGACTTCAGACTCCGATCGCAAGGTCCCTGCAGACTTGGGACAGGAGAGTCAGGCCTCGTCTTGGGTTGAGGCATGGAACTCCGCTTGCCTCTCGAGGTGTTCCCGGGGAGACAGGCCACTTGTCGAGCGGTATTTGGAACCTGGGGGTCTTTTCCCGACGATGCACGGGCGAGTCACTGCCCCTTCGTGTTGACTTCATTCACAGGGTGGAGTTCGAAGAGGTGTCCGGGCATCGGGTTCTTATCAAGAGGGGACCGGGAAATCGGGGTCCTTCGGAATGTGGAACCACCCACGAGGCCACGTCTGGAATGTCGTCGTGAGACCGGCCTCATCCTGAGGTGCGACCGGAAGGTCGGGAACCCCTTCCAGACAAAGCAGGGGAGTCGACCCTCCTGTCCAGATCAGGAGGGTAGAAGAGGCTCCGAGGAAGTGTTGCCGGAAAACTTCGGTGTTCCTCTCGAGGGAGACCGGGATGTCGGGGCACTTTGTGGGTCGCATCAAGGGTGACAAGTACCGTTTCGACCTCCAATTCCTAAAGTGGGACTTCTCCTGAGACGCTGTAGCGGCACAGGGCTACATCTTGCGATGACGGGGGAACCACGTGGTTTTTCTCGAGGTGTAGCAGGATTCTCGAATTACGACGGGGAATTCAGGATGCCTCTTGTGTAGGCCCAGGGAAGTCCAATCTTCCATTCGAGTTGCGAAGGAAAGCTGGGGATTTCTCTCGAGTGACTGCAGGGCCAATAGACCTCATCTAGGCTTGTGTCCAGAAGCCAGTGTTCCTCTCCAGGGGCGACAGGGATCTCGGGGTTGCATTCCAGACACACCCGGGGAGACAGGCCTCCATCTCGAGTGGAAGCAAAGAACCCCGCTCTGCTCTCGAGTCGCGACGGGTATCTCTTGGAGCTCACTGGGTGGACTAAAGCGAGTCAAGCCTCCTGAGGCGTTTGGAGAGAGGTCGCGAGATTGGTCTCTAGGCCATGCAGGAGACGAAGGCCCTCATCTCGCGATGCCGGGGGAGTCTTGGGGTTGTTCTCGAGCGGCGGCCCCAGTGTGCGCTTTCTCACGAGGTACGACGGCGAGGTCAGTGAGCCTCTCGTGGGGCGCCAGGGAAGTCGGGTCTCCATGCGAGTGGCGAGGGCGAGCGCCTCATTGCTCTCGAGCCATGGTAGGGTGCCGGGGACCAGCCCCGGCTGATCCAGGGTATTCGAAGGAGAGACGGCGTAGGCGAAGATCAGGAAACCACTGCTTAATTAAATGTTAATTAAGGATATAAAGAGTAATAGAATGAGGATAGCTCAGTGAGGAAATTCAGTGGAGAAAAGAGGCTGAATAATTCAGCCAGAAGGTAAGAGAAAGAACGACATGGTGAGACCAAGTTTCGGTGAACAAGGCCCGCACTTTATTTTTCAAAGTAGTTTTTATACCTTAAGTTATGCATAGAGGATAATGGGGGAAGGGGTCGAGTCTTGCAGCAAACCAGGCTTTCTTCCTGCAAACTTATCATATGCAAAAGCTTAGGTGATTTGCATCATCTTCTGGCCCGGAGGCCTGTTAACATTTTAAGACCTTTTCTTCAGAAAACTTATTTTTCTCTAAAGGTGGTTGGTCAGGAGCCACCCTCCAAAAAAGCATTAGATAAAGTTGCATTCCTACAGAGCAAAGGTGTGGTGGGCTATAACAAGAAAAAGAATTAACTCAAGGGTCCCAGGTTACAAACATTAAAGCTACTACTTACACCAATTATATTAATCAATACACTGCCAGGGACACAGCAGGTAAGGGATATGGAAACTTAGCAGCAAACAATGGCCCAACAAGTGAAAAACCATTCACCAATACAATTTCTAATCAATCTTGTAACTACTCAAAAGAATCTGTGTTTAGACAGTTTAGAACATCTCCTGCCTCTCACAGTTGGGAGGCTCTGAACGATCCCATGTGGCCGGAAAAACCTATTCAGGCAGGCTAGAGGATTTCCAAAGGAGTTTGTAGGTTAAACACTGTCACACCCAGGAATTATTAACTGGAACTGTAAGCTAACTCTTTTTTCAGAGAGAGGTAGTGGGGGAGAGCCCCCCGTAAAGTCAGAGGTTTAGGTGAAAGCACAAGCAGAAAGTAGGCAGACTCTGGTTTTGGGGGTATATGCTCGAGAATTTCCAGGGGGACTCCTGAAGCTCGATCCCGCCTTTGCGTATGCCGAGCCTCCTTCCTCATGACCTTTGTCATGGGCGGAGTTCCTCACTGGCTCCCAGCAGTGATAGAATTCCAGTGGAGCTATTCCAGATCCTGAAAGATGATGCTGTGGAAAGTGCTGCACTCAATATGCAATATGCAATATGCACTCAATATGCAATATGCCGGCTCACGGCAGTAGGGGAATCTGGCCTCGAGACGTGTTGAAGAAGGTCTCTCGAGGTCTTTCTCGGGTTGAGGCAGGACACCCTGGGGTCCCTCGACTTGTGCAGGTGACCTCAGGGGGCTTCTCATGGTGGCTCTGAGAAGTCAGGGAAACTGGAGGTGGGAGGGGCCTCTCGGCACTCCACTGGGTTTGGTGCATTGGAAGAGGGCCTCATCTCCAGTTGAGGCAGGAACCTCAGGGTTCCTCTGACTTCAGACTCCGATCGCAAGGTCCCTGCAGACTTGGGACAGGAGAGTCAGGCCTCGTCTTGGGTTGAGGCATGGAACTCCGCTTGCCTCTCGAGGTGTTCCCGGGGAGACAGGCCACTTGTCGAGCGGTATTTGGAACCTGGGGGTCTTTTCCCGACGATGCACGGGCGAGTCACTGCCCCTTCGTGTTGACTTCATTCACAGGGTGGAGTTCGAAGAGGTGTCCGGGCATCGGGTTCTTATCAAGAGGGGACCGGGAAATCGGGGTCCTTCGGAATGTGGAACCACCCACGAGGCCACGTCTGGAATGTCGTCGTGAGACCGGCCTCATCCTGAGGTGCGACCGGAAGGTCGGGAACCCCTTCCAGACAAAGCAGGGGAGTCGACCCTCCTGTCCAGATCAGGAGGGTAGAAGGGGCTCAGAGGAAGTGGTGCGGGAAAACCTCGGTGTTCCTCTTGAGGGAGACCGGGATGTCGGGGCACTTTGTGGGTCGCATCAAGGGTGCCAAGTACCGTTTCGACCTCCAATACCTAACGTGGGACTTCTCCTGAGACACTGTAGCGGGAAAGGGCTTCATCTTGCGATGACGGGGGAACCACGTGGATTTTCTCGAGTTGCAGCGGGATTCTCGAGTTACGACGGGGAATTCAGGATGCCTCTTGTGTTGGCCCAGGGAAGTCCAATCTTCCATTCGAGTTGCGAAGGAAAGCTGGGGATTGCTCTCGAGTGACTGCAGGGCCAATAGACCTCATCTAGGCTTGTGTCCAGAAGCCAATGTTCCTCTCCAGGGGCGAAAGGGATCTCGGGGTTGCATTCCAGACGCACCCGGGGAGACAGGCATCCATCTCGAGTGGAAGCAAAGAACCCCGCTCTGCTCTCGAGTCGCGACGGGTATCTCTTGGAGCTCACTGGGTGGACTAAAGGGAGTCAAGCCTCCTGAGGCGTTTGGAGAGAGGTCGAGAGACTGGTCTCTAGGCCATACAGGAGACGAAGGCCCTCAAGTCGCGATGACGGGGGAGGCTCGGGGTTGTTCTCGAGCGGCGGCCCCAGTGTGCGGTTTCTCGCGAGGTACGACGGCGAGGTCAGTGAGCCTCTCGTGGGGCGGCAAGGAAGTCGGGTCTCCATGCGAATGGCGAGGGGGAGCGCGTCTTTACTCTCAAGTCATAGTAGGGGAATCTGGCCTCGAGACGTGTTGAAGAAGGTCTCTCGAGGTCTTTCTCGGGTTGAGGCAGGACACCCTGGGGTCCCTCGACTTGTGCAGGTGACCTCAGGGGGCTTCTCATGGTGGCTCTGAGAAGTCAGGGAAACTGGAGGTGGGAGGGGCCTCTCGGCACTCCACTGGGTTTGGTGCATTGGAAGAGGGCCTCATCTCCAGTTGAGGCAGGAACCTCAGGGTTCCTCTGACTTCAGACTCCGATCGCAAGGTCCCTGCAGACTTGGGACAGGAGAGTCAGGCCTCGTCTTGGGTTGAGGCATGGAACTCCGCTTGCCTCTCGAGGTGTTCCCGGGGAGACAGGCCACTTGTCGAGCGGTATTTGGAACCTGGGGGTCTTTTCCCGACGATGCACGGGCGAGTCACTGCCCCTTCGTGTTGACTTCATTCACAGGGTGGAGTTCGAAGAGGTGTCCGGGCATCGGGTTCTTATCAAGAGGGGACCGGGAAATCGGGGTCCTTCGGAATGTGGAACCACCCACGAGGCCACGTCTGGAATGTCGTCGTGAGACCGGCCTCATCCTGAGGTGCGACCGGAAGGTCGGGAACCCCTTCCAGACAAAGCAGGGGAGTCGACCCTCCTGTCCAGATCAGGAGGGTAGAAGAGGCTCCGAGGAAGTGTTGCCGGAAAACTTCGGTGTTCCTCTCGAGGGAGACCGGGATGTCGGGGCACTTTGTGGGTCGCATCAAGGGTGACAAGTACCGTTTCGACCTCCAATTCCTAAAGTGGGACTTCTCCTGAGACGCTGTAGCGGCACAGGGCTACATCTTGCGATGACGGGGGAACCACGTGGTTTTTCTCGAGGTGTAGCAGGATTCTCGAATTACGACGGGGAATTCAGGATGCCTCTTGTGTAGGCCCAGGGAAGTCCAATCTTCCATTCGAGTTGCGAAGGAAAGCTGGGGATTTCTCTCGAGTGACTGCAGGGCCAATAGACCTCATCTAGGCTTGTGTCCAGAAGCCAGTGTTCCTCTCCAGGGGCGACAGGGATCTCGGGGTTGCATTCCAGACACACCCGGGGAGACAGGCCTCCATCTCGAGTGGAAGCAAAGAACCCCGCTCTGCTCTCGAGTCGCGACGGGTATCTCTTGGAGCTCACTGGGTGGACTAAAGCGAGTCAAGCCTCCTGAGGCGTTTGGAGAGAGGTCGCGAGATTGGTCTCTAGGCCATGCAGGAGACGAAGGCCCTCATCTCGCGATGCCGGGGGAGTCTTGGGGTTGTTCTCGAGCGGCGGCCCCAGTGTGCGCTTTCTCACGAGGTACGACGGCGAGGTCAGTGAGCCTCTCGTGGGGCGCCAGGGAAGTCGGGTCTCCATGCGAGTGGCGAGGGCGAGCGCCTCATTGCTCTCGAGCCATGGTAGGGTGCCGGGGACCAGCCCCGGCTGATCCAGGGTATTCGAAGGAGAGACGGCGTAGGCGAAGATCAGGAAACCACTGCTTAATTAAATGTTAATTAAGGATATAAAGAGTAATAGAATGAGGATAGCTCAGTGAGGAAATTCAGTGGAGAAAAGAGGCTGAATAATTCAGCCAGAAGGTAAGAGAAAGAACGACATGGTGAGACCAAGTTTCGGTGAACAAGGCCCGCACTTTATTTTTCAAAGTAGTTTTTATACCTTAAGTTATGCATAGAGGATAATGGGGGAAGGGGTCGAGTCTTGCAGCAAACCAGGCTTTCTTCCTGCAAACTTATCATATGCAAAAGCTTAGGTGATTTGCATCATCTTCTGGCCCGGAGGCCTGTTAACATTTTAAGACCTTTTCTTCAGAAAACTTATTTTTCTCTAAAGGTGGTTGGTCAGGAGCCACCCTCCAAAAAAGCATTAGATAAAGTTGCATTCCTACAGAGCAAAGGTGTGGTGGGCTATAACAAGAAAAAGAATTAACTCAAGGGTCCCAGGTTACAAACATTAAAGCTACTACTTACACCAATTATATTAATCAATACACTGCCAGGGACACAGCAGGTAAGGGATATGGAAACTTAGCAGCAAACAATGGCCCAACAAGTGAAAAACCATTCACCAATACAATTTCTAATCAATCTTGTAACTACTCAAAAGAATCTGTGTTTAGACAGTTTAGAACATCTCCTGCCTCTCACAGTTGGGAGGCTCTGAACGATCCCATGTGGCCGGAAAAACCTATTCAGGCAGGCTAGAGGATTTCCAAAGGAGTTTGTAGGTTAAACACTGTCACACCCAGGAATTATTAACTGGAACTGTAAGCTAACTCTTTTTTCAGAGAGAGGTAGTGGGGGAGAGCCCCCCGTAAAGTCAGAGGTTTAGGTGAAAGCACAAGCAGAAAGTAGGCAGACTCTGGTTTTGGGGGTATATGCTCGAGAATTTCCAGGGGGACTCCTGAAGCTCGATCCCGCCTTTGCGTATGCCGAGCCTCCTTCCTCATGACCTTTGTCATGGGCGGAGTTCCTCACTGGCTCCCAGCAGTGATAGAATTCCAGTGGAGCTATTCCAGATCCTGAAAGAGGATGCTGTGGAAAGTGCTGCACTCAATATGCAATATGCAATATGCACTCAATATGCAATATGCCGGCTCACGGCAGTAGGGGAATCTGGCCTCGAGACGTGTTGAAGAAGGTCTCTCGAGGTCTTTCTCGGGTTGAGGCAGGACACCCTGGGGTCCCTCGACTTGTGCAGGTGACCTCAGGGGGCTTCTCATGGTGGCTCTGAGAAGTCAGGGAAACTGGAGGTGGGAGGGGCCTCTCGGCACTCCACTGGGTTTGGTGCATTGGAAGAGGGCCTCATCTCCAGTTGAGGCAGGAACCTCAGGGTTCCTCTGACTTCAGACTCCGATCGCAAGGTCCCTGCAGACTTGGGACAGGAGAGTCAGGCCTCGTCTTGGGTTGAGGCATGGAACTCCGCTTGCCTCTCGAGGTGTTCCCGGGGAGACAGGCCACTTGTCGAGCGGTATTTGGAACCTGGGGGTCTTTTCCCGACGATGCACGGGCGAGTCACTGCCCCTTCGTGTTGACTTCATTCACAGGGTGGAGTTCGAAGAGGTGTCCGGGCATCGGGTTCTTATCAAGAGGGGACCGGGAAATCGGGGTCCTTCGGAATGTGGAACCACCCACGAGGCCACGTCTGGAATGTCGTCGTGAGACCGGCCTCATCCTGAGGTGCGACCGGAAGGTCGGGAACCCCTTCCAGACAAAGCAGGGGAGTCGACCCTCCTGTCCAGATCAGGAGGGTAGAAGAGGCTCCGAGGAAGTGTTGCCGGAAAACTTCGGTGTTCCTCTCGAGGGAGACCGGGATGTCGGGGCACTTTGTGGGTCGCATCAAGGGTGACAAGTACCGTTTCGACCTCCAATTCCTAAAGTGGGACTTCTCCTGAGACGCTGTAGCGGCACAGGGCTACATCTTGCGATGACGGGGGAACCACGTGGTTTTTCTCGAGGTGTAGCAGGATTCTCGAATTACGACGGGGAATTCAGGATGCCTCTTGTGTAGGCCCAGGGAAGTCCAATCTTCCATTCGAGTTGCGAAGGAAAGCTGGGGATTTCTCTCGAGTGACTGCAGGGCCAATAGACCTCATCTAGGCTTGTGTCCAGAAGCCAGTGTTCCTCTCCAGGGGCGACAGGGATCTCGGGGTTGCATTCCAGACACACCCGGGGAGACAGGCCTCCATCTCGAGTGGAAGCAAAGAACCCCGCTCTGCTCTCGAGTCGCGACGGGTATCTCTTGGAGCTCACTGGGTGGACTAAAGCGAGTCAAGCCTCCTGAGGCGTTTGGAGAGAGGTCGCGAGATTGGTCTCTAGGCCATGCAGGAGACGAAGGCCCTCATCTCGCGATGCCGGGGGAGTCTTGGGGTTGTTCTCGAGCGGCGGCCCCAGTGTGCGCTTTCTCACGAGGTACGACGGCGAGGTCAGTGAGCCTCTCGTGGGGCGCCAGGGAAGTCGGGTCTCCATGCGAGTGGCGAGGGCGAGCGCCTCATTGCTCTCGAGCCATGGTAGGGTGCCGGGGACCAGCCCCGGCTGATCCAGGGTATTCGAAGGAGAGACGGCGTAGGCGAAGATCAGGAAACCACTGCTTAATTAAATGTTAATTAAGGATATAAAGAGTAATAGAATGAGGATAGCTCAGTGAGGAAATTCAGTGGAGAAAAGAGGCTGAATAATTCAGCCAGAAGGTAAGAGAAAGAACGACATGGTGAGACCAAGTTTCGGTGAACAAGGCCCGCACTTTATTTTTCAAAGTAGTTTTTATACCTTAAGTTATGCATAGAGGATAATGGGGGAAGGGGTCGAGTCTTGCAGCAAACCAGGCTTTCTTCCTGCAAACTTATCATATGCAAAAGCTTAGGTGATTTGCATCATCTTCTGGCCCGGAGGCCTGTTAACATTTTAAGACCTTTTCTTCAGAAAACTTATTTTTCTCTAAAGGTGGTTGGTCAGGAGCCACCCTCCAAAAAAGCATTAGATAAAGTTGCATTCCTACAGAGCAAAGGTGTGGTGGGCTATAACAAGAAAAAGAATTAACTCAAGGGTCCCAGGTTACAAACATTAAAGCTACTACTTACACCAATTATATTAATCAATACACTGCCAGGGACACAGCAGGTAAGGGATATGGAAACTTAGCAGCAAACAATGGCCCAACAAGTGAAAAACCATTCACCAATACAATTTCTAATCAATCTTGTAACTACTCAAAAGAATCTGTGTTTAGACAGTTTAGAACATCTCCTGCCTCTCACAGTTGGGAGGCTCTGAACGATCCCATGTGGCCGGAAAAACCTATTCAGGCAGGCTAGAGGATTTCCAAAGGAGTTTGTAGGTTAAACACTGTCACACCCAGGAATTATTAACTGGAACTGTAAGCTAACTCTTTTTTCAGAGAGAGGTAGTGGGGGAGAGCCCCCCGTAAAGTCAGAGGTTTAGGTGAAAGCACAAGCAGAAAGTAGGCAGACTCTGGTTTTGGGGGTATATGCTCGAGAATTTCCAGGGGGACTCCTGAAGCTCGATCCCGCCTTTGCGTATGCCGAGCCTCCTTCCTCATGACCTTTGTCATGGGCGGAGTTCCTCACTGGCTCCCAGCAGTGATAGAATTCCAGTGGAGCTATTCCAGATCCTGAAAGAGGATGCTGTGGAAAGTGCTGCACTCAATATGCAATATGCAATATGCACTCAATATGCAATATGCCGGCTCACGGCAGTAGGGGAATCTGGCCTCGAGACGTGTTGAAGAAGGTCTCTCGAGGTCTTTCTCGGGTTGAGGCAGGACACCCTGGGGTCCCTCGACTTGTGCAGGTGACCTCAGGGGGCTTCTCATGGTGGCTCTGAGAAGTCAGGGAAACTGGAGGTGGGAGGGGCCTCTCGGCACTCCACTGGGTTTGGTGCATTGGAAGAGGGCCTCATCTCCAGTTGAGGCAGGAACCTCAGGGTTCCTCTGACTTCAGACTCCGATCGCAAGGTCCCTGCAGACTTGGGACAGGAGAGTCAGGCCTCGTCTTGGGTTGAGGCATGGAACTCCGCTTGCCTCTCGAGGTGTTCCCGGGGAGACAGGCCACTTGTCGAGCGGTATTTGGAACCTGGGGGTCTTTTCCCGACGATGCACGGGCGAGTCACTGCCCCTTCGTGTTGACTTCATTCACAGGGTGGAGTTCGAAGAGGTGTCCGGGCATCGGGTTCTTATCAAGAGGGGACCGGGAAATCGGGGTCCTTCGGAATGTGGAACCACCCACGAGGCCACGTCTGGAATGTCGTCGTGAGACCGGCCTCATCCTGAGGTGCGACCGGAAGGTCGGGAACCCCTTCCAGACAAAGCAGGGGAGTCGACCCTCCTGTCCAGATCAGGAGGGTAGAAGAGGCTCCGAGGAAGTGTTGCCGGAAAACTTCGGTGTTCCTCTCGAGGGAGACCGGGATGTCGGGGCACTTTGTGGGTCGCATCAAGGGTGACAAGTACCGTTTCGACCTCCAATTCCTAAAGTGGGACTTCTCCTGAGACGCTGTAGCGGCACAGGGCTACATCTTGCGATGACGGGGGAACCACGTGGTTTTTCTCGAGGTGTAGCAGGATTCTCGAATTACGACGGGGAATTCAGGATGCCTCTTGTGTAGGCCCAGGGAAGTCCAATCTTCCATTCGAGTTGCGAAGGAAAGCTGGGGATTTCTCTCGAGTGACTGCAGGGCCAATAGACCTCATCTAGGCTTGTGTCCAGAAGCCAGTGTTCCTCTCCAGGGGCGACAGGGATCTCGGGGTTGCATTCCAGACACACCCGGGGAGACAGGCCTCCATCTCGAGTGGAAGCAAAGAACCCCGCTCTGCTCTCGAGTCGCGACGGGTATCTCTTGGAGCTCACTGGGTGGACTAAAGCGAGTCAAGCCTCCTGAGGCGTTTGGAGAGAGGTCGCGAGATTGGTCTCTAGGCCATGCAGGAGACGAAGGCCCTCATCTCGCGATGCCGGGGGAGTCTTGGGGTTGTTCTCGAGCGGCGGCCCCAGTGTGCGCTTTCTCACGAGGTACGACGGCGAGGTCAGTGAGCCTCTCGTGGGGCGCCAGGGAAGTCGGGTCTCCATGCGAGTGGCGAGGGCGAGCGCCTCATTGCTCTCGAGCCATGGTAGGGTGCCGGGGACCAGCCCCGGCTGATCCAGGGTATTCGAAGGAGAGACGGCGTAGGCGAAGATCAGGAAACCACTGCTTAATTAAATGTTAATTAAGGATATAAAGAGTAATAGAATGAGGATAGCTCAGTGAGGAAATTCAGTGGAGAAAAGAGGCTGAATAATTCAGCCAGAAGGTAAGAGAAAGAACGACATGGTGAGACCAAGTTTCGGTGAACAAGGCCCGCACTTTATTTTTCAAAGTAGTTTTTATACCTTAAGTTATGCATAGAGGATAATGGGGGAAGGGGTCGAGTCTTGCAGCAAACCAGGCTTTCTTCCTGCAAACTTATCATATGCAAAAGCTTAGGTGATTTGCATCATCTTCTGGCCCGGAGGCCTGTTAACATTTTAAGACCTTTTCTTCAGAAAACTTATTTTTCTCTAAAGGTGGTTGGTCAGGAGCCACCCTCCAAAAAAGCATTAGATAAAGTTGCATTCCTACAGAGCAAAGGTGTGGTGGGCTATAACAAGAAAAAGAATTAACTCAAGGGTCCCAGGTTACAAACATTAAAGCTACTACTTACACCAATTATATTAATCAATACACTGCCAGGGACACAGCAGGTAAGGGATATGGAAACTTAGCAGCAAACAATGGCCCAACAAGTGAAAAACCATTCACCAATACAATTTCTAATCAATCTTGTAACTACTCAAAAGAATCTGTGTTTAGACAGTTTAGAACATCTCCTGCCTCTCACAGTTGGGAGGCTCTGAACGATCCCATGTGGCCGGAAAAACCTATTCAGGCAGGCTAGAGGATTTCCAAAGGAGTTTGTAGGTTAAACACTGTCACACCCAGGAATTATTAACTGGAACTGTAAGCTAACTCTTTTTTCAGAGAGAGGTAGTGGGGGAGAGCCCCCCGTAAAGTCAGAGGTTTAGGTGAAAGCACAAGCAGAAAGTAGGCAGACTCTGGTTTTGGGGGTATATGCTCGAGAATTTCCAGGGGGACTCCTGAAGCTCGATCCCGCCTTTGCGTATGCCGAGCCTCCTTCCTCATGACCTTTGTCATGGGCGGAGTTCCTCACTGGCTCCCAGCAGTGATAGAATTCCAGTGGAGCTATTCCAGATCCTGAAAGATGATGCTGTGGAAAGTGCTGCACTCAATATGCAATATGCAATATGCACTCAATATGCAATATGCCGGCTCACGGCAGTAGGGGAATCTGGCCTCGAGACGTGTTGAAGAAGGTCTCTCGAGGTCTTTCTCGGGTTGAGGCAGGACACCCTGGGGTCCCTCGACTTGTGCAGGTGACCTCAGGGGGCTTCTCATGGTGGCTCTGAGAAGTCAGGGAAACTGGAGGTGGGAGGGGCCTCTCGGCACTCCACTGGGTTTGGTGCATTGGAAGAGGGCCTCATCTCCAGGTGAGGCAGGAACGTCCGGGTTCCTCTGATTTCAGACTCTGATCGCAGGGTCCCTGCAGACTGGGAACAGGAGAGTCAGGCCTCGTCTTGGGTTGTGGCATGGAACTCCGCTTATCTCTCGAGGTCTCCCCGGGGAGAGAGGCCACTTGTCGAGCTGTATTTGGAACCTGGGGGTTTTTCCGGACGATACATGGACGAGTGACTGCCCCTTCGTGTTGACTTCATTCACAGGGTGGAGTTCGGAGAGGTGTCCGGGCATCGGGTTCTTATCAAGAGGGGACCGGGAAATCGGGGTCCTTCACAATGTGGAAGCACCCACGAGGCTACGTCTGGAATGTCGTCGTGAGACCGGCCTCATCCTGAGGTGCGACCGGAAGGTCGGGAACCCCTTCCAGACAAAGCAGCGGAGTCGACCCTCCTGTCGAGATCAGGAGGGCAGAAGGGGCTCAGAGGAAGTGGTTCGGGAAAACCTCGGTGTTCCTCTTGAGGGAGACCGGGATGTCGGGGCACTTTGTGGGTCGCATCAAGGGTGCCAAGTACCGTTTCGACCTCCAATACCTAACGTGGGACTTCTCCTGAGACACTGTAGCGGGAAAGGGCTTCATCTTGCGATGACCGGGGAACCACGTGGATTTTCTCGAGTTGCAGCGGGATTCTCGAGTTACGATGGGGAACTCAGGATGCCTCTTGTGTTGGCCCAGGGAAGTCCAATCTTCCATTCGAGTTGCGAAGGAAAGCTGGGGATTGCTCTCGAGTGACTGCAGGGCCAATAGACCTCATCTAGGCTTGTGTCCAGAAGCCAATGTTCCTCTCCAGGGGCGAAAGGGATCTCGGGGTTGCATTCCAGACGCACCCGGGGAGACAGGCATCCATCTCGAGTGGAAGCAAAGAACCCCGCTCTGCTCTTGAGTCGCGACGGGTATCTCTTGGAGCTCACTGGGTGGACTAAAGGGAGTCAAGCCTCCTGAGGCGTTTGGAGAGAGGTCGAGAGACTGGTCTCTAGGCCATACAGGAGACGAAGGCCCTCAAGTCGCGATGACGGGGGAGGCTCGGGGTTGTTCTCGAGCGGCGGCCCCAGTGTGCGGTTTCTCGCGAGGTACGACGGCGAGGTCAGTGAGCCTCTCGTGGGGCGGCAAGGAAGTCGGGTCTCCATGCGAATGGCGAGGGGGAGCGCGTCTTTACTCTCAAGTCATAGTAGGGGAATCTGGCCTCGAGACGTGTTGAAGAAGGTCTCTCGAGGTCTTTCTCGGGTTGAGGCAGGACACCCTGGGGTCCCTCGACTTGTGCAGGTGACCTCAGGGGGCTTCTCATGGTGGCTCTGAGAAGTCAGGGAAACTGGAGGTGG
The DNA here is from genome assembly GCF_029378745.1 of Bos indicus. Taxonomy (NCBI): domain Eukaryota; kingdom Metazoa; phylum Chordata; class Mammalia; order Artiodactyla; family Bovidae; genus Bos; species Bos indicus. Next base: position 158,763 of record NW_027223746.1, on the reverse strand, counting down.
GAGGGGCCTCTCGGCACTCCACTGGGTTTGGTGCATTGGAAGAGGGCCTCATCTCCAGTTGAGGCAGGAACCTCAGGGTTCCTCTGACTTCAGACTCCGATCGCAAGGTCCCTGCAGACTTGGGACAGGAGAGTCAGGCCTCGTCTTGGGTTGAGGCATGGAACTCCGCTTGCCTCTCGAGGTGTTCCCGGGGAGACAGGCCACTTGTCGAGCGGTATTTGGAACCTGGGGGTCTTTTCCCGACGATGCACGGGCGAGTCACTGCCCCTTCGTGTTGACTTCATTCACAGGGTGGAGTTCGAAGAGGTGTCCGGGCATCGGGTTCTTATCAAGAGGGGACCGGGAAATCGGGGTCCTTCGGAATGTGGAACCACCCACGAGGCCACGTCTGGAATGTCGTCGTGAGACCGGCCTCATCCTGAGGTGCGACCGGAAGGTCGGGAACCCCTTCCAGACAAAGCAGGGGAGTCGACCCTCCTGTCCAGATCAGGAGGGTAGAAGAGGCTCCGAGGAAGTGTTGCCGGAAAACTTCGGTGTTCCTCTCGAGGGAGACCGGGATGTCGGGGCACTTTGTGGGTCGCATCAAGGGTGACAAGTACCGTTTCGACCTCCAATTCCTAAAGTGGGACTTCTCCTGAGACGCTGTAGCGGCACAGGGCTACATCTTGCGATGACGGGGGAACCACGTGGTTTTTCTCGAGGTGTAGCAGGATTCTCGAATTACGACGGGGAATTCAGGATGCCTCTTGTGTAGGCCCAGGGAAGTCCAATCTTCCATTCGAGTTGCGAAGGAAAGCTGGGGATTTCTCTCGAGTGACTGCAGGGCCAATAGACCTCATCTAGGCTTGTGTCCAGAAGCCAGTGTTCCTCTCCAGGGGCGACAGGGATCTCGGGGTTGCATTCCAGACACACCCGGGGAGACAGGCCTCCATCTCGAGTGGAAGCAAAGAACCCCGCTCTGCTCTCGAGTCGCGACGGGTATCTCTTGGAGCTCACTGGGTGGACTAAAGCGAGTCAAGCCTCCTGAGGCGTTTGGAGAGAGGTCGCGAGATTGGTCTCTAGGCCATGCAGGAGACGAAGGCCCTCATCTCGCGATGCCGGGGGAGTCTTGGGGTTGTTCTCGAGCGGCGGCCCCAGTGTGCGCTTTCTCACGAGGTACGACGGCGAGGTCAGTGAGCCTCTCGTGGGGCGCCAGGGAAGTCGGGTCTCCATGCGAGTGGCGAGGGCGAGCGCCTCATTGCTCTCGAGCCATGGTAGGGTGCCGGGGACCAGCCCCGGCTGATCCAGGGTATTCGAAGGAGAGACGGCGTAGGCGAAGATCAGGAAACCACTGCTTAATTAAATGTTAATTAAGGATATAAAGAGTAATAGAATGAGGATAGCTCAGTGAGGAAATTCAGTGGAGAAAAGAGGCTGAATAATTCAGCCAGAAGGTAAGAGAAAGAACGACATGGTGAGACCAAGTTTCGGTGAACAAGGCCCGCACTTTATTTTTCAAAGTAGTTTTTATACCTTAAGTTATGCATAGAGGATAATGGGGGAAGGGGTCGAGTCTTGCAGCAAACCAGGCTTTCTTCCTGCAAACTTATCATATGCAAAAGCTTAGGTGATTTGCATCATCTTCTGGCCCGGAGGCCTGTTAACATTTTAAGACCTTTTCTTCAGAAAACTTATTTTTCTCTAAAGGTGGTTGGTCAGGAGCCACCCTCCAAAAAAGCATTAGATAAAGTTGCATTCCTACAGAGCAAAGGTGTGGTGGGCTATAACAAGAAAAAGAATTAACTCAAGGGTCCCAGGTTACAAACATTAAAGCTACTACTTACACCAATTATATTAATCAATACACTGCCAGGGACACAGCAGGTAAGGGATATGGAAACTTAGCAGCAAACAATGGCCCAACAAGTGAAAAACCATTCACCAATACAATTTCTAATCAATCTTGTAACTACTCAAAAGAATCTGTGTTTAGACAGTTTAGAACATCTCCTGCCTCTCACAGTTGGGAGGCTCTGAACGATCCCATGTGGCCGGAAAAACCTATTCAGGCAGGCTAGAGGATTTCCAAAGGAGTTTGTAGGTTAAACACTGTCACACCCAGGAATTATTAACTGGAACTGTAAGCTAACTCTTTTTTCAGAGAGAGGTAGTGGGGGAGAGCCCCCCGTAAAGTCAGAGGTTTAGGTGAAAGCACAAGCAGAAAGTAGGCAGACTCTGGTTTTGGGGGTATATGCTCGAGAATTTCCAGGGGGACTCCTGAAGCTCGATCCCGCCTTTGCGTATGCCGAGCCTCCTTCCTCATGACCTTTGTCATGGGCGGAGTTCCTCACTGGCTCCCAGCAGTGATAGAATTCCAGTGGAGCTATTCCAGATCCTGAAAGAGGATGCTGTGGAAAGTGCTGCACTCAATATGCAATATGCAATATGCACTCAATATGCAATATGCCGGCTCACGGCAGTAGGGGAATCTGGCCTCGAGACGTGTTGAAGAAGGTCTCTCGAGGTCTTTCTCGGGTTGAGGCAGGACACCCTGGGGTCCCTCGACTTGTGCAGGTGACCTCAGGGGGCTTCTCATGGTGGCTCTGAGAAGTCAGGGAAACTGGAGGTGGGAGGGGCCTCTCGGCACTCCACTGGGTTTGGTGCATTGGAAGAGGGCCTCATCTCCAGTTGAGGCAGGAACCTCAGGGTTCCTCTGACTTCAGACTCCGATCGCAAGGTCCCTGCAGACTTGGGACAGGAGAGTCAGGCCTCGTCTTGGGTTGAGGCATGGAACTCCGCTTGCCTCTCGAGGTGTTCCCGGGGAGACAGGCCACTTGTCGAGCGGTATTTGGAACCTGGGGGTCTTTTCCCGACGATGCACGGGCGAGTCACTGCCCCTTCGTGTTGACTTCATTCACAGGGTGGAGTTCGAAGAGGTGTCCGGGCATCGGGTTCTTATCAAGAGGGGACCGGGAAATCGGGGTCCTTCGGAATGTGGAACCACCCACGAGGCCACGTCTGGAATGTCGTCGTGAGACCGGCCTCATCCTGAGGTGCGACCGGAAGGTCGGGAACCCCTTCCAGACAAAGCAGGGGAGTCGACCCTCCTGTCCAGATCAGGAGGGTAGAAGAGGCTCCGAGGAAGTGTTGCCGGAAAACTTCGGTGTTCCTCTCGAGGGAGACCGGGATGTCGGGGCACTTTGTGGGTCGCATCAAGGGTGACAAGTACCGTTTCGAACTCCAATTCCTAAAGTGGGACTTCTCCTGAGACGCTGTAGCGGCACAGGGCTACATCTTGCGATGACGGGGGAACCACGTGGTTTTTCTCGAGGTGTAGCAGGATTCTCGAATTACGACGGGGAATTCAGGATGCCTCTTGTGTAGGCCCAGGGAAGTCCAATCTTCCATTCGAGTTGCGAAGGAAAGCTGGGGATTTCTCTCGAGTGACTGCAGGGCCAATAGACCTCATCTAGGCTTGTGTCCAGAAGCCAGTGTTCCTCTCCAGGGGCGACAGGGATCTCGGGGTTGCATTCCAGACACACCCGGGGAGACAGGCCTCCATCTCGAGTGGAAGCAAAGAACCCCGCTCTGCTCTCGAGTCGCGACGGGTATCTCTTGGAGCTCACTGGGTGGACTAAAGCGAGTCAAGCCTCCTGAGGCGTTTGGAGAGAGGTCGCGAGATTGGTCTCTAGGCCATGCAGGAGACGAAGGCCCTCATCTCGCGATGCCGGGGGAGTCTTGGGGTTGTTCTCGAGCGGCGGCCCCAGTGTGCGCTTTCTCACGAGGTACGACGGCGAGGTCAGTGAGCCTCTCGTGGGGCGCCAGGGAAGTCGGGTCTCCATGCGAGTGGCGAGGGCGAGCGCCTCATTGCTCTCGAGCCATGGTAGGGTGCCGGGGACCAGCCCCGGCTGATCCAGGGTATTCGAAGGAGAGACGGCGTAGGCGAAGATCAGGAAACCACTGCTTAATTAAATGTTAATTAAGGATATAAAGAGTAATAGAATGAGGATAGCTCAGTGAGGAAATTCAGTGGAGAAAAGAGGCTGAATAATTCAGCCAGAAGGTAAGAGAAAGAACGACATGGTGAGACCAAGTTTCGGTGAACAAGGCCCGCACTTTATTTTTCAAAGTAGTTTTTATACCTTAAGTTATGCATAGAGGATAATGGGGGAAGGGGTCGAGTCTTGCAGCAAACCAGGCTTTCTTCCTGCAAACTTATCATATGCAAAAGCTTAGGTGATTTGCATCATCTTCTGGCCCGGAGGCCTGTTAACATTTTAAGACCTTTTCTTCAGAAAACTTATTTTTCTCTAAAGGTGGTTGGTCAGGAGCCACCCTCCAAAAAAGCATTAGATAAAGTTGCATTCCTACAGAGCAAAGGTGTGGTGGGCTATAACAAGAAAAAGAATTAACTCAAGGGTCCCAGGTTACAAACATTAAAGCTACTACTTACACCAATTATATTAATCAATACACTGCCAGGGACACAGCAGGTAAGGGATATGGAAACTTAGCAGCAAACAATGGCCCAACAAGTGAAAAACCATTCACCAATACAATTTCTAATCAATCTTGTAACTACTCAAAAGAATCTGTGTTTAGACAGTTTAGAACATCTCCTGCCTCTCACAGTTGGGAGGCTCTGAACGATCCCATGTGGCCGGAAAAACCTATTCAGGCAGGCTAGAGGATTTCCAAAGGAGTTTGTAGGTTAAACACTGTCACACCCAGGAATTATTAACTGGAACTGTAAGCTAACTCTTTTTTCAGAGAGAGGTAGTGGGGGAGAGCCCCCCGTAAAGTCAGAGGTTTAGGTGAAAGCACAAGCAGAAAGTAGGCAGACTCTGGTTTTGGGGGTATATGCTCGAGAATTTCCAGGGGGACTCCTGAAGCTCGATCCCGCCTTTGCGTATGCCGAGCCTCCTTCCTCATGACCTTTGTCATGGGCGGAGTTCCTCACTGGCTCCCAGCAGTGATAGAATTCCAGTGGAGCTATTCCAGATCCTGAAAGATGATGCTGTGGAAAGTGCTGCACTCAATATGCAATATGCAATATGCACTCAATATGCAATATGCCGGCTCACGGCAGTAGGGGAATCTGGCCTCGAGACGTGTTGAAGAAGGTCTCTCGAGGTCTTTCTCGGGTTGAGGCAGGACACCCTGGGGTCCCTCGACTTGTGCAGGTGACCTCAGGGGGCTTCTCATGGTGGCTCTGAGAAGTCAGGGAAACTGGAGGTGGGAGGGGCCTCTCGGCACTCCACTGGGTTTGGTGCATTGGAAGAGGGCCTCATCTCCAGTTGAGGCAGGAACCTCAGGGTTCCTCTGACTTCAGACTCCGATCGCAAGGTCCCTGCAGACTTGGGACAGGAGAGTCAGGCCTCGTCTTGGGTTGAGGCATGGAACTCCGCTTGCCTCTCGAGGTGTTCCCGGGGAGACAGGCCACTTGTCGAGCGGTATTTGGAACCTGGGGGTCTTTTCCCGACGATGCACGGGCGAGTCACTGCCCCTTCGTGTTGACTTCATTCACAGGGTGGAGTTCGAAGAGGTGTCCGGGCATCGGGTTCTTATCAAGAGGGGACCGGGAAATCGGGGTCCTTCGGAATGTGGAACCACCCACGAGGCCACGTCTGGAATGTCGTCGTGAGACCGGCCTCATCCTGAGGTGCGACCGGAAGGTCGGGAACCCCTTCCAGACAAAGCAGGGGAGTCGACCCTCCTGTCCAGATCAGGAGGGTAGAAGGGGCTCAGAGGAAGTGGTGCGGGAAAACCTCGGTGTTCCTCTTGAGGGAGACCGGGATGTCGGGGCACTTTGTGGGTCGCATCAAGGGTGCCAAGTACCGTTTCGACCTCCAATACCTAACGTGGGACTTCTCCTGAGACACTGTAGCGGGAAAGGGCTTCATCTTGCGATGACGGGGGAACCACGTGGATTTTCTCGAGTTGCAGCGGGATTCTCGAGTTACGACGGGGAATTCAGGATGCCTCTTGTGTTGGCCCAGGGAAGTCCAATCTTCCATTCGAGTTGCGAAGGAAAGCTGGGGATTGCTCTCGAGTGACTGCAGGGCCAATAGACCTCATCTAGGCTTGTGTCCAGAAGCCAATGTTCCTCTCCAGGGGCGAAAGGGATCTCGGGGTTGCATTCCAGACGCACCCGGGGAGACAGGCATCCATCTCGAGTGGAAGCAAAGAACCCCGCTCTGCTCTCGAGTCGCGACGGGTATCTCTTGGAGCTCACTGGGTGGACTAAAGGGAGTCAAGCCTCCTGAGGCGTTTGGAGAGAGGTCGAGAGACTGGTCTCTAGGCCATACAGGAGACGAAGGCCCTCAAGTCGCGATGACGGGGGAGGCTCGGGGTTGTTCTCGAGCGGCGGCCCCAGTGTGCGGTTTCTCGCGAGGTACGACGGCGAGGTCAGTGAGCCTCTCGTGGGGCGGCAAGGAAGTCGGGTCTCCATGCGAATGGCGAGGGGGAGCGCGTCTTTACTCTCAAGTCATAGTAGGGGAATCTGGCCTCGAGACGTGTTGAAGAAGGTCTCTCGAGGTCTTTCTCGGGTTGAGGCAGGACACCCTGGGGTCCCTCGACTTGTGCAGGTGACCTCAGGGGGCTTCTCATGGTGGCTCTGAGAAGTCAGGGAAACTGGAGGTGGGAGGGGCCTCTCGGCACTCCACTGGGTTTGGTGCATTGGAAGAGGGCCTCATCTCCAGTTGAGGCAGGAACCTCAGGGTTCCTCTGACTTCAGACTCCGATCGCAAGGTCCCTGCAGACTTGGGACAGGAGAGTCAGGCCTCGTCTTGGGTTGAGGCATGGAACTCCGCTTGCCTCTCGAGGTGTTCCCGGGGAGACAGGCCACTTGTCGAGCGGTATTTGGAACCTGGGGGTCTTTTCCCGACGATGCACGGGCGAGTCACTGCCCCTTCGTGTTGACTTCATTCACAGGGTGGAGTTCGAAGAGGTGTCCGGGCATCGGGTTCTTATCAAGAGGGGACCGGGAAATCGGGGTCCTTCGGAATGTGGAACCACCCACGAGGCCACGTCTGGAATGTCGTCGTGAGACCGGCCTCATCCTGAGGTGCGACCGGAAGGTCGGGAACCCCTTCCAGACAAAGCAGGGGAGTCGACCCTCCTGTCCAGATCAGGAGGGTAGAAGAGGCTCCGAGGAAGTGTTGCCGGAAAACTTCGGTGTTCCTCTCGAGGGAGACCGGGATGTCGGGGCACTTTGTGGGTCGCATCAAGGGTGACAAGTACCGTTTCGACCTCCAATTCCTAAAGTGGGACTTCTCCTGAGACGCTGTAGCGGCACAGGGCTACATCTTGCGATGACGGGGGAACCACGTGGTTTTTCTCGAGGTGTAGCAGGATTCTCGAATTACGACGGGGAATTCAGGATGCCTCTTGTGTAGGCCCAGGGAAGTCCAATCTTCCATTCGAGTTGCGAAGGAAAGCTGGGGATTTCTCTCGAGTGACTGCAGGGCCAATAGACCTCATCTAGGCTTGTGTCCAGAAGCCAGTGTTCCTCTCCAGGGGCGACAGGGATCTCGGGGTTGCATTCCAGACACACCCGGGGAGACAGGCCTCCATCTCGAGTGGAAGCAAAGAACCCCGCTCTGCTCTCGAGTCGCGACGGGTATCTCTTGGAGCTCACTGGGTGGACTAAAGCGAGTCAAGCCTCCTGAGGCGTTTGGAGAGAGGTCGCGAGATTGGTCTCTAGGCCATGCAGGAGACGAAGGCCCTCATCTCGCGATGCCGGGGGAGTCTTGGGGTTGTTCTCGAGCGGCGGCCCCAGTGTGCGCTTTCTCACGAGGTACGACGGCGAGGTCAGTGAGCCTCTCGTGGGGCGCCAGGGAAGTCGGGTCTCCATGCGAGTGGCGAGGGCGAGCGCCTCATTGCTCTCGAGCCATGGTAGGGTGCCGGGGACCAGCCCCGGCTGATCCAGGGTATTCGAAGGAGAGACGGCGTAGGCGAAGATCAGGAAACCACTGCTTAATTAAATGTTAATTAAGGATATAAAGAGTAATAGAATGAGGATAGCTCAGTGAGGAAATTCAGTGGAGAAAAGAGGCTGAATAATTCAGCCAGAAGGTAAGAGAAAGAACGACATGGTGAGACCAAGTTTCGGTGAACAAGGCCCGCACTTTATTTTTCAAAGTAGTTTTTATACCTTAAGTTATGCATAGAGGATAATGGGGGAAGGGGTCGAGTCTTGCAGCAAACCAGGCTTTCTTCCTGCAAACTTATCATATGCAAAAGCTTAGGTGATTTGCATCATCTTCTGGCCCGGAGGCCTGTTAACATTTTAAGACCTTTTCTTCAGAAAACTTATTTTTCTCTAAAGGTGGTTGGTCAGGAGCCACCCTCCAAAAAAGCATTAGATAAAGTTGCATTCCTACAGAGCAAAGGTGTGGTGGGCTATAACAAGAAAAAGAATTAACTCAAGGGTCCCAGGTTACAAACATTAAAGCTACTACTTACACCAATTATATTAATCAATACACTGCCAGGGACACAGCAGGTAAGGGATATGGAAACTTAGCAGCAAACAATGGCCCAACAAGTGAAAAACCATTCACCAATACAATTTCTAATCAATCTTGTAACTACTCAAAAGAATCTGTGTTTAGACAGTTTAGAACATCTCCTGCCTCTCACAGTTGGGAGGCTCTGAACGATCCCATGTGGCCGGAAAAACCTATTCAGGCAGGCTAGAGGATTTCCAAAGGAGTTTGTAGGTTAAACACTGTCACACCCAGGAATTATTAACTGGAACTGTAAGCTAACTCTTTTTTCAGAGAGAGGTAGTGGGGGAGAGCCCCCCGTAAAGTCAGAGGTTTAGGTGAAAGCACAAGCAGAAAGTAGGCAGACTCTGGTTTTGGGGGTATATGCTCGAGAATTTCCAGGGGGACTCCTGAAGCTCGATCCCGCCTTTGCGTATGCCGAGCCTCCTTCCTCATGACCTTTGTCATGGGCGGAGTTCCTCACTGGCTCCCAGCAGTGATAGAATTCCAGTGGAGCTATTCCAGATCCTGAAAGATGATGCTGTGGAAAGTGCTGCACTCAATATGCAATATGCAATATGCACTCAATATGCAATATGCCGGCTCACGGCAGTAGGGGAATCTGGCCTCGAGACGTGTTGAAGAAGGTCTCTCGAGGTCTTTCTCGGGTTGAGGCAGGACACCCTGGGGTCCCTCGACTTGTGCAGGTGACCTCAGGGGGCTTCTCATGGTGGCTCTGAGAAGTCAGGGAAACTGGAGGTGGGAGGGGCCTCTCGGCACTCCACTGGGTTTGGTGCATTGGAAGAGGGCCTCATCTCCAGTTGAGGCAGGAACCTCAGGGTTCCTCTGACTTCAGACTCCGATCGCAAGGTCCCTGCAGACTTGGGACAGGAGAGTCAGGCCTCGTCTTGGGTTGAGGCATGGAACTCCGCTTGCCTCTCGAGGTGTTCCCGGGGAGACAGGCCACTTGTCGAGCGGTATTTGGAACCTGGGGGTCTTTTCCCGACGATGCACGGGCGAGTCACTGCCCCTTCGTGTTGACTTCATTCACAGGGTGGAGTTCGAAGAGGTGTCCGGGCATCGGGTTCTTATCAAGAGGGGACCGGGAAATCGGGGTCCTTCGGAATGTGGAACCACCCACGAGGCCACGTCTGGAATGTCGTCGTGAGACCGGCCTCATCCTGAGGTGCGACCGGAAGGTCGGGAACCCCTTCCAGACAAAGCAGGGGAGTCGACCCTCCTGTCCAGATCAGGAGGGTAGAAGGGGCTCAGAGGAAGTGGTGCGGGAAAACCTCGGTGTTCCTCTTGAGGGAGACCGGGATGTCGGGGCACTTTGTGGGTCGCATCAAGGGTGCCAAGTACCGTTTCGACCTCCAATACCTAACGTGGGACTTCTCCTGAGACACTGTAGCGGGAAAGGGCTTCATCTTGCGATGACGGGGGAACCACGTGGATTTTCTCGAGTTGCAGCGGGATTCTCGAGTTACGACGGGGAATTCAGGATGCCTCTTGTGTTGGCCCAGGGAAGTCCAATCTTCCATTCGAGTTGCGAAGGAAAGCTGGGGATTGCTCTCGAGTGACTGCAGGGCCAATAGACCTCATCTAGGCTTGTGTCCAGAAGCCAATGTTCCTCTCCAGGGGCGAAAGGGATCTCGGGGTTGCATTCCAGACGCACCCGGGGAGACAGGCATCCATCTCGAGTGGAAGCAAAGAACCCCGCTCTGCTCTCGAGTCGCGACGGGTATCTCTTGGAGCTCACTGGGTGGACTAAAGGGAGTCAAGCCTCCTGAGGCGTTTGGAGAGAGGTCGAGAGACTGGTCTCTAGGCCATACAGGAGACGAAGGCCCTCAAGTCGCGATGACGGGGGAGGCTCGGGGTTGTTCTCGAGCGGCGGCCCCAGTGTGCGGTTTCTCGCGAGGTACGACGGCGAGGTCAGTGAGCCTCTCGTGGGGCGGCAAGGAAGTCGGGTCTCCATGCGAATGGCGAGGGGGAGCGCGTCTTTACTCTCAAGTCATAGTAGGGGAATCTGGCCTCGAGACGTGTTGAAGAAGGTCTCTCGAGGTCTTTCTCGGGTTGAGGCAGGACACCCTGGGGTCCCTCGACTTGTGCAGGTGACCTCAGGGGGCTTCTCATGGTGGCTCTGAGAAGTCAGGGAAACTGGAGGTGGGAGGGGCCTCTCGGCACTCCACTGGGTTTGGTGCATTGGAAGAGGGCCTCATCTCCAGTTGAGGCAGGAACCTCAGGGTTCCTCTGACTTCAGACTCCGATCGCAAGGTCCCTGCAGACTTGGGACAGGAGAGTCAGGCCTCGTCTTGGGTTGAGGCATGGAACTCCGCTTGCCTCTCGAGGTGTTCCCGGGGAGACAGGCCACTTGTCGAGCGGTATTTGGAACCTGGGGGTCTTTTCCCGACGATGCACGGGCGAGTCACTGCCCCTTCGTGTTGACTTCATTCACAGGGTGGAGTTCGAAGAGGTGTCCGGGCATCGGGTTCTTATCAAGAGGGGACCGGGAAATCGGGGTCCTTCGGAATGTGGAACCACCCACGAGGCCACGTCTGGAATGTCGTCGTGAGACCGGCCTCATCCTGAGGTGCGACCGGAAGGTCGGGAACCCCTTCCAGACAAAGCAGGGGAGTCGACCCTCCTGTCCAGATCAGGAGGGTAGAAGGGGCTCAGAGGAAGTGGTGCGGGAAAACCTCGGTGTTCCTCTTGAGGGAGACCGGGATGTCGGGGCACTTTGTGGGTCGCATCAAGGGTGCCAAGTACCGTTTCGACCTCCAATACCTAACGTGGGACTTCTCCTGAGACACTGTAGCGGGAAAGGGCTTCATCTTGCGATGACGGGGGAACCACGTGGATTTTCTCGAGTTGCAGCGGGATTCTCGAGTTACGACGGGGAATTCAGGATGCCTCTTGTGTTGGCCCAGGGAAGTCCAATCTTCCATTCGAGTTGCGAAGGAAAGCTGGGGATTGCTCTCGAGTGACTGCAGGGCCAATAGACCTCATCTAGGCTTGTGTCCAGAAGCCAATGTTCCTCTCCAGGGGCGAAAGGGATCTCGGGGTTGCATTCCAGACGCACCCGGGGAGACAGGCATCCATCTCGAGTGGAAGCAAAGAACCCCGCTCTGCTCTCGAGTCGCGACGGGTATCTCTTGGAGCTCACTGGGTGGACTAAAGGGAGTCAAGCCTCCTGAGGCGTTTGGAGAGAGGTCGAGAGACTGGTCTCTAGGCCATACAGGAGACGAAGGCCCTCAAGTCGCGATGACGGGGGAGGCTCGGGGTTGTTCTCGAGCGGCGGCCCCAGTGTGCGGTTTCTCGCGAGGTACGACGGCGAGGTCAGTGAGCCTCTCGTGGGGCGGCAAGGAAGTCGGGTCTCCATGCGAATGGCGAGGGGGAGCGCGTCTTTACTCTCAAGTCATAGTAGGGGAATCTGGCCTCGAGACGTGTTGAAGAAGGTCTCTCGAGGTCTTTCTCGGGTTGAGGCAGGACACCCTGGGGTCCCTCGACTTGTGCAGGTGACCTCAGGGGGCTTCTCATGGTGGCTCTGAGAAGTCAGGGAAACTGGAGGTGGGAGGGGCCTCTCGGCACTCCACTGGGTTTGGTGCATTGGAAGAGGGCCTCATCTCCAGTTGAGGCAGGAACCTCAGGGTTCCTCTGACTTCAGACTCCGATCGCAAGGTCCCTGCAGACTTGGGACAGGAGAGTCAGGCCTCGTCTTGGGTTGAGGCATGGAACTCCGCTTGCCTCTCGAGGTGTTCCCGGGGAGACAGGCCACTTGTCGAGCGGTATTTGGAACCTGGGGGTCTTTTCCCGACGATGCACGGGCGAGTCACTGCCCCTTCGTGTTGACTTCATTCACAGGGTGGAGTTCGAAGAGGTGTCCGGGCATCGGGTTCTTATCAAGAGGGGACCGGGAAATCGGGGTCCTTCGGAATGTGGAACCACCCACGAGGCCACGTCTGGAATGTCGTCGTGAGACCGGCCTCATCCTGAGGTGCGACCGGAAGGTCGGGAACCCCTTCCAGACAAAGCAGGGGAGTCGACCCTCCTGTCCAGATCAGGAGGGTAGAAGAGGCTCCGAGGAAGTGTTGCCGGAAAACTTCGGTGTTCCTCTCGAGGGAGACCGGGATGTCGGGGCACTTTGTGGGTCGCATCAAGGGTGACAAGTACCGTTTCGAACTCCAATTCCTAAAGTGGGACTTCTCCTGAGACGCTGTAGCGGCACAGGGCTACATCTTGCGATGACGGGGGAACCACGTGGTTTTTCTCGAGGTGTAGCAGGATTCTCGAATTACGACGGGGAATTCAGGATGCCTCTTGTGTAGGCCCAGGGAAGTCCAATCTTCCATTCGAGTTGCGAAGGAAAGCTGGGGATTTCTCTCGAGTGACTGCAGGGCCAATAGACCTCATCTAGGCTTGTGTCCAGAAGCCAGTGTTCCTCTCCAGGGGCGACAGGGATCTCGGGGTTGCATTCCAGACACACCCGGGGAGACAGGCCTCCATCTCGAGTGGAAGCAAAGAACCCCGCTCTGCTCTCGAGTCGCGACGGGTATCTCTTGGAGCTCACTGGGTGGACTAAAGCGAGTCAAGCCTCCTGAGGCGTTTGGAGAGAGGTCGCGAGATTGGTCTCTAGGCCATGCAGGAGACGAAGGCCCTCATCTCGCGATGACGGGGGAGTCTTGGGGTTGTTCTCGAGCGGCGGCCCCAGTGTGCGCTTTCTCACGAGGTACGACGGCGAGGTCAGTGAGCCTCTCGTGGGGCGCCAGGGAAGTCGGGTCTCCATGCGAGTGGCGAGGGCGAGCGCCTCATTGCTCTCGAGCCATGGTAGGGTGCCGGGGACCAGCCCCGGCTGATCCAGGGTATTCGAAGGAGAGACGGCGTAGGCGAAGATCAGGAAACCACTGCTTAATTAAATGTTAATTAAGGATATAAAGAGTAATAGAATGAGGATAGCTCAGTGAGGAAATTCAGTGGAGAAAAGAGGCTGAATAATTCAGCCAGAAGGTAAGAGAAAGAACGACATGGTGAGACCAAGTTTCGGTGAACAAGGCCCGCACTTTATTTTTCAAAGTAGTTTTTATACCTTAAGTTATGCATAGAGGATAATGGGGGAAGGGGTCGAGTCTTGCAGCAAACCAGGCTTTCTTCCTGCAAACTTATCATATGCAAAAGCTTAGGTGATTTGCATCATCTTCTGGCCCGGAGGCCTGTTAACATTTTAAGACCTTTTCTTCAGAAAACTTATTTTTCTCTAAAGGTGGTTGGTCAGGAGCCACCCTCCAAAAAAGCATTAGATAAAGTTGCATTCCTACAGAGCAAAGGTGTGGTGGGCTATAACAAGAAAAAGAATTAACTCAAGGGTCCCAGGTTACAAACATTAAAGCTACTACTTACACCAATTATATTAATCAATACACTGCCAGGGACACAGCAGGTAAGGGATATGGAAACTTAGCAGCAAACAATGGCCCAACAAGTGAAAAACCATTCACCAATACAATTTCTAATCAATCTTGTAACTACTCAAAAGAATCTGTGTTTAGACAGTTTAGAACATCTCCTGCCTCTCACAGTTGGGAGGCTCTGAACAATCCCATGTGGCCGGAAAAACCTATTCAGGCAGGCTAGAGGATTTCCAAAGGAGTTTGTAGGTTAAACACTGTCACACCCAGGAATTATTAACTGGAACTGTAAGCTAACTCTTTTTTCAGAGAGAGGTAGTGGGGGAGAGCCCCCCGTAAAGTCAGAGGTTTAGGTGAAAGCACAAGCAGAAAGTAGGCAGACTCTGGTTTTGGGGGTATATGCTCGAGAATTTCCAGGGGGACTCCTGAAGCTCGATCCCGCCTTTGCGTATGCCGAGCCTCCTTCCTCATGACCTTTGTCATGGGCGGAGTTCCTCACTGGCTCCCAGCAGTGATAGAATTCCAGTGGAGCTATTCCAGATCCTGAAAGATGATGCTGTGGAAAGTGCTGCACTCAATATGCAATATGCAATATGCACTCAATATGCAATATGCCGGCTCACGGCAGTAGGGGAATCTGGCCTCGAGACGTGTTGAAGAAGGTCTCTCGAGGTCTTTCTCGGGTTGAGGCAGGACACCCTGGGGTCCCTCGACTTGTGCAGGTGACCTCAGGGGGCTTCTCATGGTGGCTCTGAGAAGTCAGGGAAACTGGAGGTGGGAGGGGCCTCTCGGCACTCCACTGGGTTTGGTGCATTGGAAGAGGGCCTCATCTCCAGTTGAGGCAGGAACCTCAGGGTTCCTCTGACTTCAGACTCCGATCGCAAGGTCCCTGCAGACTTGGGACAGGAGAGTCAGGCCTCGTCTTGGGTTGAGGCATGGAACTCCGCTTGCCTCTCGAGGTGTTCCCGGGGAGACAGGCCACTTGTCGAGCGGTATTTGGAACCTGGGGGTCTTTTCCCGACGATGCACGGGCGAGTCACTGCCCCTTCGTGTTGACTTCATTCACAGGGTGGAGTTCGAAGAGGTGTCCGGGCATCGGGTTCTTATCAAGAGGGGACCGGGAAATCGGGGTCCTTCGGAATGTGGAACCACCCACGAGGCCACGTCTGGAATGTCGTCGTGAGACCGGCCTCATCCTGAGGTGCGACCGGAAGGTCGGGAACCCCTTCCAGACAAAGCAGGGGAGTCGACCCTCCTGTCCAGATCAGGAGGGTAGAAGAGGCTCCGAGGAAGTGTTGCCGGAAAACTTCGGTGTTCCTCTCGAGGGAGACCGGGATGTCGGGGCACTTTGTGGGTCGCATCAAGGGTGACAAGTACCGTTTCGAACTCCAATTCCTAAAGTGGGACTTCTCCTGAGACGCTGTAGCGGCACAGGGCTACATCTTGCGATGACGGGGGAACCACGTGGTTTTTCTCGAGGTGTAGCAGGATTCTCGAATTACGACGGGGAATTCAGGATGCCTCTTGTGTAGGCCCAGGGAAGTCCAATCTTCCATTCGAGTTGCGAAGGAAAGCTGGGGATTTCTCTCGAGTGACTGCAGGGCCAATAGACCTCATCTAGGCTTGTGTCCAGAAGCCAGTGTTCCTCTCCAGGGGCGACAGGGATCTCGGGGTTGCATTCCAGACACACCCGGGGAGACAGGCCTCCATCTCGAGTGGAAGCAAAGAACCCCGCTCTGCTCTCGAGTCGCGACGGGTATCTCTTGGAGCTCACTGGGTGGACTAAAGCGAGTCAAGCCTCCTGAGGCGTTTGGAGAGAGGTCGCGAGATTGGTCTCTAGGCCATGCAGGAGACGAAGGCCCTCATCTCGCGATGACGGGGGAGTCTTGGGGTTGTTCTCGAGCGGCGGCCCCAGTGTGCGCTTTCTCACGAGGTACGACGGCGAGGTCAGTGAGCCTCTCGTGGGGCGCCAGGGAAGTCGGGTCTCCATGCGAGTGGCGAGGGCGAGCGCCTCATTGCTCTCGAGCCATGGTAGGGTGCCGGGGACCAGCCCCGGCTGATCCAGGGTATTCGAAGGAGAGACGGCGTAGGCGAAGATCAGGAAACCACTGCTTAATTAAATGTTAATTAAGGATATAAAGAGTAATAGAATGAGGATAGCTCAGTGAGGAAATTCAGTGGAGAAAAGAGGCTGAATAATTCAGCCAGAAGGTAAGAGAAAGAACGACATGGTGAGACCAAGTTTCGGTGAACAAGGCCCGCACTTTATTTTTCAAAGTAGTTTTTATACCTTAAGTTATGCATAGAGGATAATGGGGGAAGGGGTCGAGTCTTGCAGCAAACCAGGCTTTCTTCCTGCAAACTTATCATATGCAAAAGCTTAGGTGATTTGCATCATCTTCTGGCCCGGAGGCCTGTTAACATTTTAAGACCTTTTCTTCAGAAAACTTATTTTTCTCTAAAGGTGGTTGGTCAGGAGCCACCCTCCAAAAAAGCATTAGATAAAGTTGCATTCCTACAGAGCAAAGGTGTGGTGGGCTATAACAAGAAAAAGAATTAACTCAAGGGTCCCAGGTTACAAACATTAAAGCTACTACTTACACCAATTATATTAATCAATACACTGCCAGGGACACAGCAGGTAAGGGATATGGAAACTTAGCAGCAAACAATGGCCCAACAAGTGAAAAACCATTCACCAATACAATTTCTAATCAATCTTGTAACTACTCAAAAGAATCTGTGTTTAGACAGTTTAGAACATCTCCTGCCTCTCACAGTTGGGAGGCTCTGAACAATCCCATGTGGCCGGAAAAACCTATTCAGGCAGGCTAGAGGATTTCCAAAGGAGTTTGTAGGTTAAACACTGTCACACCCAGGAATTATTAACTGGAACTGTAAGCTAACTCTTTTTTCAGAGAGAGGTAGTGGGGGAGAGCCCCCCGTAAAGTCAGAGGTTTAGGTGAAAGCACAAGCAGAAAGTAGGCAGACTCTGGTTTTGGGGGTATATGCTCGAGAATTTCCAGGGGGACTCCTGAAGCTCGATCCCGCCTTTGCGTATGCCGAGCCTCCTTCCTCATGACCTTTGTCATGGGCGGAGTTCCTCACTGGCTCCCAGCAGTGATAGAATTCCAGTGGAGCTATTCCAGATCCTGAAAGATGATGCTGTGGAAAGTGCTGCACTCAATATGCAATATGCAATATGCACTCAATATGCAATATGCCGGCTCACGGCAGTAGGGGAATCTGGCCTCGAGACGTGTTGAAGAAGGTCTCTCGAGGTCTTTCTCGGGTTGAGGCAGGACACCCTGGGGTCCCTCGACTTGTGCAGGTGACCTCAGGGGGCTTCTCATGGTGGCTCTGAGAAGTCAGGGAAACTGGAGGTGGGAGGGGCCTCTCGGCACTCCACTGGGTTTGGTGCATTGGAAGAGGGCCTCATCTCCAGTTGAGGCAGGAACCTCAGGGTTCCTCTGACTTCAGACTCCGATCGCAAGGTCCCTGCAGACTTGGGACAGGAGAGTCAGGCCTCGTCTTGGGTTGAGGCATGGAACTCCGCTTGCCTCTCGAGGTGTTCCCGGGGAGACAGGCCACTTGTCGAGCGGTATTTGGAACCTGGGGGTCTTTTCCCGACGATGCACGGGCGAGTCACTGCCCCTTCGTGTTGACTTCATTCACAGGGTGGAGTTCGAAGAGGTGTCCGGGCATCGGGTTCTTATCAAGAGGGGACCGGGAAATCGGGGTCCTTCGGAATGTGGAACCACCCACGAGGCCACGTCTGGAATGTCGTCGTGAGACCGGCCTCATCCTGAGGTGCGACCGGAAGGTCGGGAACCCCTTCCAGACAAAGCAGGGGAGTCGACCCTCCTGTCCAGATCAGGAGGGTAGAAGAGGCTCAGAGGAAGTGTTGCCGGAAAACTTCGGTGTTCCTCTCGAGGGAGACCGGGATGTCGGGGCACTTTGTGGGTCGCATCAAGGGTGACAAGTACCGTTTCGACCTCCAATTCCTAAAGTGGGACTTCTCCTGAGACGCTGTAGCGGCACAGGGCTACATCTTGCGATGACGGGGGAACCACGTGGTTTTTCTCGAGGTGTAGCAGGATTCTCGAATTACGACGGGGAATTCAGGATGCCTCTTGTGTTGGCCCAGGGAAGTCCAATCTTCCATTCGAGTTGCGAAGGAAAGCTGGGGATTGCTCTCGAGTGACTGCAGGGCCAATAGACCTCATCTAGGCTTGTGTCCAGAAGCCAGTGTTCCTCTCCAGGGGCGACAGGGATCTCGGGGTTGCATTCCAGACACACCCGGGGAGACAGGCCTCCATCTCGAGTGGAAGCAAAGAACCCCGCTCTGCTCTCGAGTCGCGACGGGTATCTCTTGGAGCTCACTGGGTGGACTAAAGCGAGTCAAGCCTCCTGAGGCGTTTGGAGAGAGGTCGCGAGATTGGTCTCTAGGCCATGCAGGAGACGAAGGCCCTCATCTCGCGATGACGGGGGAGTCTTGGGGTTGTTCTCGAGCGGCGGCCCCAGTGTGCGCTTTCTCACGAGGTACGACGGCGAGGTCAGTGAGCCTCTCGTGGGGCGCCAGGGAAGTCGGGTCTCCATGCGAGTGGCGAGGGCGAGCGCGTCATTGCTCTCGAGCCATGGTAGGGTGCCGGGGACCAGCCCCGGCTGATCCAGGGTATTCGAAGGAGAGACGGCGTAGGCGAAGATCAGGAAACCACTGCTTAATTAAATGTTAATTAAGGATATAAAGAGTAATAGAATGAGGATAGCTCAGTGAGGAAATTCAGTGGAGAAAAGAGGCTGAATAATTCAGCCAGAAGGTAAGAGAAAGAACGACATGGTGAGACCAAGTTTCGGTGAACAAGGCCCGCACTTTATTTTTCAAAGTAGTTTTTATACCTTAAGTTATGCATAGAGGATAATGGGGGAAGGGGTCGAGTCTTGCAGCAAACCAGGCTTTCTTCCTGCAAACTTATCATATGCAAAAGCTTAGGTGATTTGCATCATCTTCTGGCCCGGAGGCCTGTTAACATTTTAAGACCTTTTCTTCAGAAAACTTATTTTTCTCTAAAGGTGGTTGGTCAGGAGCCACCCTCCAAAAAAGCATTAGATAAAGTTGCATTCCTACAGAGCAAAGGTGTGGTGGGCTATAACAAGAAAAAGAATTAACTCAAGGGTCCCAGGTTACAAACATTAAAGCTACTACTTACACCAATTATATTAATCAATACACTGCCAGGGACACAGCAGGTAAGGGATATGGAAACTTAGCAGCAAACAATGGCCCAACAAGTGAAAAACCATTCACCAATACAATTTCTAATCAATCTTGTAACTACTCAAAAGAATCTGTGTTTAGACAGTTTAGAACATCTCCTGCCTCTCACAGTTGGGAGGCTCTGAACAATCCCATGTGGCCGGAAAAACCTATTCAGGCAGGCTAGAGGATTTCCAAAGGAGTTTGTAGGTTAAACACTGTCACACCCAGGAATTATTAACTGGAACTGTAAGCTAACTCTTTTTTCAGAGAGAGGTAGTGGGGGAGAGCCCCCCGTAAAGTCAGAGGTTTAGGTGAAAGCACAAGCAGAAAGTAGGCAGACTCTGGTTTTGGGGGTATATGCTCGAGAATTTCCAGGGGGACTCCTGAAGCTCGATCCCGCCTTTGCGTATGCCGAGCCTCCTTCCTCATGACCTTTGTCATGGGCGGAGTTCCTCACTGGCTCCCAGCAGTGATAGAATTCCAGTGGAGCTATTCCAGATCCTGAAAGATGATGCTGTGGAAAGTGCTGCACTCAATATGCAATATGCAATATGCACTCAATATGCAATATGCCGGCTCACGGCAGTAGGGGAATCTGGCCTCGAGACGTGTTGAAGAAGGTCTCTCGAGGTCTTTCTCGGGTTGAGGCAGGACACCCTGGGGTCCCTCGACTTGTGCAGGTGACCTCAGGGGGCTTCTCATGGTGGCTCTGAGAAGTCAGGGAAACTGGAGGTGGGAGGGGCCTCTCGGCACTCCACTGGGTTTGGTGCATTGGAAGAGGGCCTCATCTCCAGTTGAGGCAGGAACCTCAGGGTTCCTCTGACTTCAGACTCCGATCGCAAGGTCCCTGCAGACTTGGGACAGGAGAGTCAGGCCTCGTCTTGGGTTGAGGCATGGAACTCCGCTTGCCTCTCGAGGTGTTCCCGGGGAGACAGGCCACTTGTCGAGCGGTATTTGGAACCTGGGGGTCTTTTCCCGACGATGCACGGGCGAGTCACTGCCCCTTCGTGTTGACTTCATTCACAGGGTGGAGTTCGAAGAGGTGTCCGGGCATCGGGTTCTTATCAAGAGGGGACCGGGAAATCGGGGTCCTTCGGAATGTGGAACCACCCACGAGGCCACGTCTGGAATGTCGTCGTGAGACCGGCCTCATCCTGAGGTGCGACCGGAAGGTCGGGAACCCCTTCCAGACAAAGCAGGGGAGTCGACCCTCCTGTCCAGATCAGGAGGGTAGAAGGGGCTCAGAGGAAGTGGTGCGGGAAAACCTCGGTGTTCCTCTTGAGGGAGACCGGGATGTCGGGGCACTTTGTGGGTCGCATCAAGGGTGCCAAGTACCGTTTCGACCTCCAATACCTAACGTGGGACTTCTCCTGAGACACTGTAGCGGGAAAGGGCTTCATCTTGCGATGACGGGGGAACCACGTGGATTTTCTCGAGTTGCAGCGGGATTCTCGAGTTACGACGGGGAATTCAGGATGCCTCTTGTGTTGGCCCAGGGAAGTCCAATCTTCCATTCGAGTTGCGAAGGAAAGCTGGGGATTGCTCTCGAGTGACTGCAGGGCCAATAGACCTCATCTAGGCTTGTGTCCAGAAGCCAATGTTCCTCTCCAGGGGCGAAAGGGATCTCGGGGTTGCATTCCAGACGCACCCGGGGAGACAGGCATCCATCTCGAGTGGAAGCAAAGAACCCCGCTCTGCTCTCGAGTCGCGACGGGTATCTCTTGGAGCTCACTGGGTGGACTAAAGGGAGTCAAGCCTCCTGAGGCGTTTGGAGAGAGGTCGAGAGACTGGTCTCTAGGCCATACAGGAGACGAAGGCCCTCAAGTCGCGATGACGGGGGAGGCTCGGGGTTGTTCTCGAGCGGCGGCCCCAGTGTGCGGTTTCTCGCGAGGTACGACGGCGAGGTCAGTGAGCCTCTCGTGGGGCGGCAAGGAAGTCGGGTCTCCATGCGAATGGCGAGGGGGAGCGCGTCTTTACTCTCAAGTCATAGTAGGGGAATCTGGCCTCGAGACGTGTTGAAGAAGGTCTCTCGAGGTCTTTCTCGGGTTGAGGCAGGACACCCTGGGGTCCCTCGACTTGTGCAGGTGACCTCAGGGGGCTTCTCATGGTGGCTCTGAGAAGTCAGGGAAACTGGAGGTGGGAGGGGCCTCTCGGCACTCCACTGGGTTTGGTGCATTGGAAGAGGGCCTCATCTCCAGTTGAGGCAGGAACCTCAGGGTTCCTCTGACTTCAGACTCCGATCGCAAGGTCCCTGCAGACTTGGGACAGGAGAGTCAGGCCTCGTCTTGGGTTGAGGCATGGAACTCCGCTTGCCTCTCGAGGTGTTCCCGGGGAGACAGGCCACTTGTCGAGCGGTATTTGGAACCTGGGGGTCTTTTCCCGACGATGCACGGGCGAGTCACTGCCCCTTCGTGTTGACTTCATTCACAGGGTGGAGTTCGAAGAGGTGTCCGGGCATCGGGTTCTTATCAAGAGGGGACCGGGAAATCGGGGTCCTTCGGAATGTGGAACCACCCACGAGGCCACGTCTGGAATGTCGTCGTGAGACCGGCCTCATCCTGAGGTGCGACCGGAAGGTCGGGAACCCCTTCCAGACAAAGCAGGGGAGTCGACCCTCCTGTCCAGATCAGGAGGGTAGAAGAGGCTCCGAGGAAGTGTTGCCGGAAAACTTCGGTGTTCCTCTCGAGGGAGACCGGGATGTCGGGGCACTTTGTGGGTCGCATCAAGGGTGACAAGTACCGTTTCGAACTCCAATTCCTAAAGTGGGACTTCTCCTGAGACGCTGTAGCGGCACAGGGCTACATCTTGCGATGACGGGGGAACCACGTGGTTTTTCTCGAGGTGTAGCAGGATTCTCGAATTACGACGGGGAATTCAGGATGCCTCTTGTGTAGGCCCAGGGAAGTCCAATCTTCCATTCGAGTTGCGAAGGAAAGCTGGGGATTTCTCTCGAGTGACTGCAGGGCCAATAGACCTCATCTAGGCTTGTGTCCAGAAGCCAGTGTTCCTCTCCAGGGGCGACAGGGATCTCGGGGTTGCATTCCAGACACACCCGGGGAGACAGGCATCCATCTCGAGTGGAAGCAAAGAACCCCGCTCTGCTCTCGAGTCGCGACGGGTATCTCTTGGAGCTCACTGGGTGGACTAAAGCGAGTCAAGCCTCCTGAGGCGTTTGGAGAGAGGTCGCGAGATTGGTCTCTAGGCCATGCAGGAGACGAAGGCCCTCATCTCGCGATGACGGGGGAGTCTTGGGGTTGTTCTCGAGCGGCGGCCCCAGTGTGCGCTTTCTCACGAGGTACGACGGCGAGGTCAGTGAGCCTCTCGTGGGGCGCCAGGGAAGTCGGGTCTCCATGCGAGTGGCGAGGGCGAGCGCCTCATTGCTCTCGAGCCATGGTAGGGTGCCGGGGACCAGCCCCGGCTGATCCAGGGTATTCGAAGGAGAGACGGCGTAGGCGAAGATCAGGAAACCACTGCTTAATTAAATGTTAATTAAGGATATAAAGAGTAATAGAATGAGGATAGCTCAGTGAGGAAATTCAGTGGAGAAAAGAGGCTGAATAATTCAGCCAGAAGGTAAGAGAAAGAACGACATGGTGAGACCAAGTTTCGGTGAACAAGGCCCGCACTTTATTTTTCAAAGTAGTTTTTATACCTTAAGTTATGCATAGAGGATAATGGGGGAAGGGGTCGAGTCTTGCAGCAAACCAGGCTTTCTTCCTGCAAACTTATCATATGCAAAAGCTTAGGTGATTTGCATCATCTTCTGGCCCGGAGGCCTGTTAACATTTTAAGACCTTTTCTTCAGAAAACTTATTTTTCTCTAAAGGTGGTTGGTCAGGAGCCACCCTCCAAAAAAGCATTAGATAAAGTTGCATTCCTACAGAGCAAAGGTGTGGTGGGCTATAACAAGAAAAAGAATTAACTCAAGGGTCCCAGGTTACAAACATTAAAGCTACTACTTACACCAATTATATTAATCAATACACTGCCAGGGACACAGCAGGTAAGGGATATGGAAACTTAGCAGCAAACAATGGCCCAACAAGTGAAAAACCATTCACCAATACAATTTCTAATCAATCTTGTAACTACTCAAAAGAATCTGTGTTTAGACAGTTTAGAACATCTCCTGCCTCTCACAGTTGGGAGGCTCTGAACAATCCCATGTGGCCGGAAAAACCTATTCAGGCAGGCTAGAGGATTTCCAAAGGAGTTTGTAGGTTAAACACTGTCACACCCAGGAATTATTAACTGGAACTGTAAGCTAACTCTTTTTTCAGAGAGAGGTAGTGGGGGAGAGCCCCCCGTAAAGTCAGAGGTTTAGGTGAAAGCACAAGCAGAAAGTAGGCAGACTCTGGTTTTGGGGGTATATGCTCGAGAATTTCCAGGGGGACTCCTGAAGCTCGATCCCGCCTTTGCGTATGCCGAGCCTCCTTCCTCATGACCTTTGTCATGGGCGGAGTTCCTCACTGGCTCCCAGCAGTGATAGAATTCCAGTGGAGCTATTCCAGATCCTGAAAGATGATGCTGTGGAAAGTGCTGCACTCAATATGCAATATGCAATATGCACTCAATATGCAATATGCCGGCTCACGGCAGTAGGGGAATCTGGCCTCGAGACGTGTTGAAGAAGGTCTCTCGAGGTCTTTCTCGGGTTGAGGCAGGACACCCTGGGGTCCCTCGACTTGTGCAGGTGACCTCAGGGGGCTTCTCATGGTGGCTCTGAGAAGTCAGGGAAACTGGAGGTGGGAGGGGCCTCTCGGCACTCCACTGGGTTTGGTGCATTGGAAGAGGGCCTCATCTCCAGTTGAGGCAGGAACCTCAGGGTTCCTCTGACTTCAGACTCCGATCGCAAGGTCCCTGCAGACTTGGGACAGGAGAGTCAGGCCTCGTCTTGGGTTGAGGCATGGAACTCCGCTTGCCTCTCGAGGTGTTCCCGGGGAGACAGGCCACTTGTCGAGCGGTATTTGGAACCTGGGGGTCTTTTCCCGACGATGCACGGGCGAGTCACTGCCCCTTCGTGTTGACTTCATTCACAGGGTGGAGTTCGAAGAGGTGTCCGGGCATCGGGTTCTTATCAAGAGGGGACCGGGAAATCGGGGTCCTTCGGAATGTGGAACCACCCACGAGGCCACGTCTGGAATGTCGTCGTGAGACCGGCCTCATCCTGAGGTGCGACCGGAAGGTCGGGAACCCCTTCCAGACAAAGCAGGGGAGTCGACCCTCCTGTCCAGATCAGGAGGGTAGAAGAGGCTCCGAGGAAGTGTTGCCGGAAAACTTCGGTGTTCCTCTCGAGGGAGACCGGGATGTCGGGGCACTTTGTGGGTCGCATCAAGGGTGACAAGTACCGTTTCGACCTCCAATTCCTAAAGTGGGACTTCTCCTGAGACGCTGTAGCGGCACAGGGCTACATCTTGCGATGACGGGGGAACCACGTGGTTTTTCTCGAGGTGTAGCAGGATTCTCGAATTACGACGGGGAATTCAGGATGCCTCTTGTGTAGGCCCAGGGAAGTCCAATCTTCCATTCGAGTTGCGAAGGAAAGCTGGGGATTGCTCTCGAGTGACTGCAGGGCCAATAGACCTCATCTAGGCTTGTGTCCAGAAGCCAGTGTTCCTCTCCAGGGGCGACAGGGATCTCGGGGTTGCATTCCAGACACACCCGGGGAGACAGGCATCCATCTCGAGTGGAAGCAAAGAACCCCGCTCTGCTCTCGAGTCGCGACGGGTATCTCTTGGAGCTCACTGGGTGGACTAAAGCGAGTCAAGCCTCCTGAGGCGTTTGGAGAGAGGTCGCGAGATTGGTCTCTAGGCCATGCAGGAGACGAAGGCCCTCATCTCGCGATGACGGGGGAGTCTTGGGGTTGTTCTCGAGCGGCGGCCCCAGTGTGCGCTTTCTCACGAGGTACGACGGCGAGGTCAGTGAGCCTCTCGTGGGGCGCCAGGGAAGTCGGGTCTCCATGCGAGTGGCGAGGGCGAGCGCCGTCATTGCTCTCGAGCCATGGTAGGGTGCCGGGGACCAGCCCCGGCTGATCCAGGGTATTCGAAGGAGAGACGGCGTAGGCGAAGATCAGGAAACCACTGCTTAATTAAATGTTAATTAAGGATATAAAGAGTAATAGAATGAGGATAGCTCAGTGAGGAAATTCAGTGGAGAAAAGAGGCTGAATAATTCAGCCAGAAGGTAAGAGAAAGAACGACATGGTGAGACCAAGTTTCGGTGAACAAGGCCCGCACTTTATTTTTCAAAGTAGTTTTTATACCTTAAGTTATGCATAGAGGATAATGGGGGAAGGGGTCGAGTCTTGCAGCAAACCAGGCTTTCTTCCTGCAAACTTATCATATGCAAAAGCTTAGGTGATTTGCATCATCTTCTGGCCCGGAGGCCTGTTAACATTTTAAGACCTTTTCTTCAGAAAACTTATTTTTCTCTAAAGGTGGTTGGTCAGGAGCCACCCTCCAAAAAAGCATTAGATAAAGTTGCATTCCTACAGAGCAAAGGTGTGGTGGGCTATAACAAGAAAAAGAATTAACTCAAGGGTCCCAGGTTACAAACATTAAAGCTACTACTTACACCAATTATATTAATCAATACACTGCCAGGGACACAGCAGGTAAGGGATATGGAAACTTAGCAGCAAACAATGGCCCAACAAGTGAAAAACCATTCACCAATACAATTTCTAATCAATCTTGTAACTACTCAAAAGAATCTGTGTTTAGACAGTTTAGAACATCTCCTGCCTCTCACAGTTGGGAGGCTCTGAACAATCCCATGTGGCCGGAAAAACCTATTCAGGCAGGCTAGAGGATTTCCAAAGGAGTTTGTAGGTTAAACACTGTCACACCCAGGAATTATTAACTGGAACTGTAAGCTAACTCTTTTTTCAGAGAGAGGTAGTGGGGGAGAGCCCCCCGTAAAGTCAGAGGTTTAGGTGAAAGCACAAGCAGAAAGTAGGCAGACTCTGGTTTTGGGGGTATATGCTCGAGAATTTCCAGGGGGACTCCTGAAGCTCGATCCCGCCTTTGCGTATGCCGAGCCTCCTTCCTCATGACCTTTGTCATGGGCGGAGTTCCTCACTGGCTCCCAGCAGTGATAGAATTCCAGTGGAGCTATTCCAGATCCTGAAAGATGATGCTGTGGAAAGTGCTGCACTCAATATGCAATATGCAATATGCACTCAATATGCAATATGCCGGCTCACGGCAGTAGGGGAATCTGGCCTCGAGACGTGTTGAAGAAGGTCTCTCGAGGTCTTTCTCGGGTTGAGGCAGGACACCCTGGGGTCCCTCGACTTGTGCAGGTGACCTCAGGGGGCTTCTCATGGTGGCTCTGAGAAGTCAGGGAAACTGGAGGTGGGAGGGGCCTCTCGGCACTCCACTGGGTTTGGTGCATTGGAAGAGGGCCTCATCTCCAGTTGAGGCAGGAACCTCAGGGTTCCTCTGACTTCAGACTCCGATCGCAAGGTCCCTGCAGACTTGGGACAGGAGAGTCAGGCCTCGTCTTGGGTTGAGGCATGGAACTCCGCTTGCCTCTCGAGGTGTTCCCGGGGAGACAGGCCACTTGTCGAGCGGTATTTGGAACCTGGGGGTCTTTTCCCGACGATGCACGGGCGAGTCACTGCCCCTTCGTGTTGACTTCATTCACAGGGTGGAGTTCGAAGAGGTGTCCGGGCATCGGGTTCTTATCAAGAGGGGACCGGGAAATCGGGGTCCTTCGGAATGTGGAACCACCCACGAGGCCACGTCTGGAATGTCGTCGTGAGACCGGCCTCATCCTGAGGTGCGACCGGAAGGTCGGGAACCCCTTCCAGACAAAGCAGGGGAGTCGACCCTCCTGTCCAGATCAGGAGGGTAGAAGGGGCTCAGAGGAAGTGGTGCGGGAAAACCTCGGTGTTCCTCTTGAGGGAGACCGGGATGTCGGGGCACTTTGTGGGTCGCATCAAGGGTGCCAAGTACCGTTTCGACCTCCAATACCTAACGTGGGACTTCTCCTGAGACACTGTAGCGGGAAAGGGCTTCATCTTGCGATGACGGGGGAACCACGTGGATTTTCTCGAGTTGCAGCGGGATTCTCGAGTTACGACGGGGAATTCAGGATGCCTCTTGTGTTGGCCCAGGGAAGTCCAATCTTCCATTCGAGTTGCGAAGGAAAGCTGGGGATTGCTCTCGAGTGACTGCAGGGCCAATAGACCTCATCTAGGCTTGTGTCCAGAAGCCAATGTTCCTCTCCAGGGGCGAAAGGGATCTCGGGGTTGCATTCCAGACGCACCCGGGGAGACAGGCATCCATCTCGAGTGGAAGCAAAGAACCCCGCTCTGCTCTCGAGTCGCGACGGGTATCTCTTGGAGCTCACTGGGTGGACTAAAGGGAGTCAAGCCTCCTGAGGCGTTTGGAGAGAGGTCGAGAGACTGGTCTCTAGGCCATACAGGAGACGAAGGCCCTCAAGTCGCGATGACGGGGGAGGCTCGGGGTTGTTCTCGAGCGGCGGCCCCAGTGTGCGGTTTCTCGCGAGGTACGACGGCGAGGTCAGTGAGCCTCTCGTGGGGCGGCAAGGAAGTCGGGTCTCCATGCGAATGGCGAGGGGGAGCGCGTCTTTACTCTCAAGTCATAGTAGGGGAATCTGGCCTCGAGACGTGTTGAAGAAGGTCTCTCGAGGTCTTTCTCGGGTTGAGGCAGGACACCCTGGGGTCCCTCGACTTGTGCAGGTGACCTCAGGGGGCTTCTCATGGTGGCTCTGAGAAGTCAGGGAAACTGGAGGTGGGAGGGGCCTCTCGGCACTCCACTGGGTTTGGTGCATTGGAAGAGGGCCTCATCTCCAGTTGAGGCAGGAACCTCAGGGTTCCTCTGACTTCAGACTCCGATCGCAAGGTCCCTGCAGACTTGGGACAGGAGAGTCAGGCCTCGTCTTGGGTTGAGGCATGGAACTCCGCTTGCCTCTCGAGGTGTTCCCGGGGAGACAGGCCACTTGTCGAGCGGTATTTGGAACCTGGGGGTCTTTTCCCGACGATGCACGGGCGAGTCACTGCCCCTTCGTGTTGACTTCATTCACAGGGTGGAGTTCGAAGAGGTGTCCGGGCATCGGGTTCTTATCAAGAGGGGACCGGGAAATCGGGGTCCTTCGGAATGTGGAACCACCCACGAGGCCACGTCTGGAATGTCGTCGTGAGACCGGCCTCATCCTGAGGTGCGACCGGAAGGTCGGGAACCCCTTCCAGACAAAGCAGGGGAGTCGACCCTCCTGTCCAGATCAGGAGGGTAGAAGGGGCTCAGAGGAAGTGGTGCGGGAAAACCTCGGTGTTCCTCTTGAGGGAGACCGGGATGTCGGGGCACTTTGTGGGTCGCATCAAGGGTGCCAAGTACCGTTTCGACCTCCAATACCTAACGTGGGACTTCTCCTGAGACACTGTAGCGGGAAAGGGCTTCATCTTGCGATGACGGGGGAACCACGTGGATTTTCTCGAGTTGCAGCGGGATTCTCGAGTTACGACGGGGAATTCAGGATGCCTCTTGTGTTGGCCCAGGGAAGTCCAATCTTCCATTCGAGTTGCGAAGGAAAGCTGGGGATTGCTCTCGAGTGACTGCAGGGCCAATAGACCTCATCTAGGCTTGTGTCCAGAAGCCAATGTTCCTCTCCAGGGGCGAAAGGGATCTCGGGGTTGCATTCCAGACGCACCCGGGGAGACAGGCATCCATCTCGAGTGGAAGCAAAGAACCCCGCTCTGCTCTCGAGTCGCGACGGGTATCTCTTGGAGCTCACTGGGTGGACTAAAGGGAGTCAAGCCTCCTGAGGCGTTTGGAGAGAGGTCGAGAGACTGGTCTCTAGGCCATACAGGAGACGAAGGCCCTCAAGTCGCGATGACGGGGGAGGCTCGGGGTTGTTCTCGAGCGGCGGCCCCAGTGTGCGGTTTCTCGCGAGGTACGACGGCGAGGTCAGTGAGCCTCTCGTGGGGCGGCAAGGAAGTCGGGTCTCCATGCGAATGGCGAGGGGGAGCGCGTCTTTACTCTCAAGTCATAGTAGGGGAATCTGGCCTCGAGACGTGTTGAAGAAGGTCTCTCGAGGTCTTTCTCGGGTTGAGGCAGGACACCCTGGGGTCCCTCGACTTGTGCAGGTGACCTCAGGGGGCTTCTCATGGTGGCTCTGAGAAGTCAGGGAAACTGGAGGTGGGAGGGGCCTCTCGGCACTCCACTGGGTTTGGTGCATTGGAAGAGGGCCTCATCTCCAGTTGAGGCAGGAACCTCAGGGTTCCTCTGACTTCAGACTCCGATCGCAAGGTCCCTGCAGACTTGGGACAGGAGAGTCAGGCCTCGTCTTGGGTTGAGGCATGGAACTCCGCTTGCCTCTCGAGGTGTTCCCGGGGAGACAGGCCACTTGTCGAGCGGTATTTGGAACCTGGGGGTCTTTTCCCGACGATGCACGGGCGAGTCACTGCCCCTTCGTGTTGACTTCATTCACAGGGTGGAGTTCGAAGAGGTGTCCGGGCATCGGGTTCTTATCAAGAGGGGACCGGGAAATCGGGGTCCTTCGGAATGTGGAACCACCCACGAGGCCACGTCTGGAATGTCGTCGTGAGACCGGCCTCATCCTGAGGTGCGACCGGAAGGTCGGGAACCCCTTCCAGACAAAGCAGGGGAGTCGACCCTCCTGTCCAGATCAGGAGGGTAGAAGAGGCTCCGAGGAAGTGTTGCCGGAAAACTTCGGTGTTCCTCTCGAGGGAGACCGGGATGTCGGGGCACTTTGTGGGTCGCATCAAGGGTGACAAGTACCGTTTCGAACTCCAATTCCTAAAGTGGGACTTCTCCTGAGACGCTGTAGCGGCACAGGGCTACATCTTGCGATGACGGGGGAACCACGTGGTTTTTCTCGAGGTGTAGCAGGATTCTCGAATTACGACGGGGAATTCAGGATGCCTCTTGTGTAGGCCCAGGGAAGTCCAATCTTCCATTCGAGTTGCGAAGGAAAGCTGGGGATTTCTCTCGAGTGACTGCAGGGCCAATAGACCTCATCTAGGCTTGTGTCCAGAAGCCAGTGTTCCTCTCCAGGGGCGACAGGGATCTCGGGGTTGCATTCCAGACACACCCGGGGAGACAGGCCTCCATCTCGAGTGGAAGCAAAGAACCCCGCTCTGCTCTCGAGTCGCGACGGGTATCTCTTGGAGCTCACTGGGTGGACTAAAGCGAGTCAAGCCTCCTGAGGCGTTTGGAGAGAGGTCGCGAGATTGGTCTCTAGGCCATGCAGGAGACGAAGGCCCTCATCTCGCGATGCCGGGGGAGTCTTGGGGTTGTTCTCGAGCGGCGGCCCCAGTGTGCGCTTTCTCACGAGGTACGACGGCGAGGTCAGTGAGCCTCTCGTGGGGCGCCAGGGAAGTCGGGTCTCCATGCGAGTGGCGAGGGCGAGCGCCTCATTGCTCTCGAGCCATGGTAGGGTGCCGGGGACCAGCCCCGGCTGATCCAGGGTATTCGAAGGAGAGACGGCGTAGGCGAAGATCAGGAAACCACTGCTTAATTAAATGTTAATTAAGGATATAAAGAGTAATAGAATGAGGATAGCTCAGTGAGGAAATTCAGTGGAGAAAAGAGGCTGAATAATTCAGCCAGAAGGTAAGAGAAAGAACGACATGGTGAGACCAAGTTTCGGTGAACAAGGCCCGCACTTTATTTTTCAAAGTAGTTTTTATACCTTAAGTTATGCATAGAGGATAATGGGGGAAGGGGTCGAGTCTTGCAGCAAACCAGGCTTTCTTCCTGCAAACTTATCATATGCAAAAGCTTAGGTGATTTGCATCATCTTCTGGCCCGGAGGCCTGTTAACATTTTAAGACCTTTTCTTCAGAAAACTTATTTTTCTCTAAAGGTGGTTGGTCAGGAGCCACCCTCCAAAAAAGCATTAGATAAAGTTGCATTCCTACAGAGCAAAGGTGTGGTGGGCTATAACAAGAAAAAGAATTAACTCAAGGGTCCCAGGTTACAAACATTAAAGCTACTACTTACACCAATTATATTAATCAATACACTGCCAGGGACACAGCAGGTAAGGGATATGGAAACTTAGCAGCAAACAATGGCCCAACAAGTGAAAAACCATTCACCAATACAATTTCTAATCAATCTTGTAACTACTCAAAAGAATCTGTGTTTAGACAGTTTAGAACATCTCCTGCCTCTCACAGTTGGGAGGCTCTGAACGATCCCATGTGGCCGGAAAAACCTATTCAGGCAGGCTAGAGGATTTCCAAAGGAGTTTGTAGGTTAAACACTGTCACACCCAGGAATTATTAACTGGAACTGTAAGCTAACTCTTTTTTCAGAGAGAGGTAGTGGGGGAGAGCCCCCCGTAAAGTCAGAGGTTTAGGTGAAAGCACAAGCAGAAAGTAGGCAGACTCTGGTTTTGGGGGTATATGCTCGAGAATTTCCAGGGGGACTCCTGAAGCTCGATCCCGCCTTTGCGTATGCCGAGCCTCCTTCCTCATGACCTTTGTCATGGGCGGAGTTCCTCACTGGCTCCCAGCAGTGATAGAATTCCAGTGGAGCTATTCCAGATCCTGAAAGATGATGCTGTGGAAAGTGCTGCACTCAATATGCAATATGCAATATGCACTCAATATGCAATATGCCGGCTCACGGCAGTAGGGGAATCTGGCCTCGAGACGTGTTGAAGAAGGTCTCTCGAGGTCTTTCTCGGGTTGAGGCAGGACACCCTGGGGTCCCTCGACTTGTGCAGGTGACCTCAGGGGGCTTCTCATGGTGGCTCTGAGAAGTCAGGGAAACTGGAGGTGGGAGGGGCCTCTCGGCACTCCACTGGGTTTGGTGCATTGGAAGAGGGCCTCATCTCCAGTTGAGGCAGGAACCTCAGGGTTCCTCTGACTTCAGACTCCGATCGCAAGGTCCCTGCAGACTTGGGACAGGAGAGTCAGGCCTCGTCTTGGGTTGAGGCATGGAACTCCGCTTGCCTCTCGAGGTGTTCCCGGGGAGACAGGCCACTTGTCGAGCGGTATTTGGAACCTGGGGGTCTTTTCCCGACGATGCACGGGCGAGTCACTGCCCCTTCGTGTTGACTTCATTCACAGGGTGGAGTTCGAAGAGGTGTCCGGGCATCGGGTTCTTATCAAGAGGGGACCGGGAAATCGGGGTCCTTCGGAATGTGGAACCACCCACGAGGCCACGTCTGGAATGTCGTCGTGAGACCGGCCTCATCCTGAGGTGCGACCGGAAGGTCGGGAACCCCTTCCAGACAAAGCAGGGGAGTCGACCCTCCTGTCCAGATCAGGAGGGTAGAAGAGGCTCCGAGGAAGTGTTGCCGGAAAACTTCGGTGTTCCTCTCGAGGGAGACCGGGATGTCGGGGCACTTTGTGGGTCGCATCAAGGGTGACAAGTACCGTTTCGACCTCCAATTCCTAAAGTGGGACTTCTCCTGAGACGCTGTAGCGGCACAGGGCTACATCTTGCGATGACGGGGGAACCACGTGGTTTTTCTCGAGGTGTAGCAGGATTCTCGAATTACGACGGGGAATTCAGGATGCCTCTTGTGTAGGCCCAGGGAAGTCCAATCTTCCATTCGAGTTGCGAAGGAAAGCTGGGGATTTCTCTCGAGTGACTGCAGGGCCAATAGACCTCATCTAGGCTTGTGTCCAGAAGCCAGTGTTCCTCTCCAGGGGCGACAGGGATCTCGGGGTTGCATTCCAGACACACCCGGGGAGACAGGCCTCCATCTCGAGTGGAAGCAAAGAACCCCGCTCTGCTCTCGAGTCGCGACGGGTATCTCTTGGAGCTCACTGGGTGGACTAAAGCGAGTCAAGCCTCCTGAGGCGTTTGGAGAGAGGTCGCGAGATTGGTCTCTAGGCCATGCAGGAGACGAAGGCCCTCATCTCGCGATGCCGGGGGAGTCTTGGGGTTGTTCTCGAGCGGCGGCCCCAGTGTGCGCTTTCTCACGAGGTACGACGGCGAGGTCAGTGAGCCTCTCGTGGGGCGCCAGGGAAGTCGGGTCTCCATGCGAGTGGCGAGGGCGAGCGCCTCATTGCTCTCGAGCCATGGTAGGGTGCCGGGGACCAGCCCCGGCTGATCCAGGGTATTCGAAGGAGAGACGGCGTAGGCGAAGATCAGGAAACCACTGCTTAATTAAATGTTAATTAAGGATATAAAGAGTAATAGAATGAGGATAGCTCAGTGAGGAAATTCAGTGGAGAAAAGAGGCTGAATAATTCAGCCAGAAGGTAAGAGAAAGAACGACATGGTGAGACCAAGTTTCGGTGAACAAGGCCCGCACTTTATTTTTCAAAGTAGTTTTTATACCTTAAGTTATGCATAGAGGATAATGGGGGAAGGGGTCGAGTCTTGCAGCAAACCAGGCTTTCTTCCTGCAAACTTATCATATGCAAAAGCTTAGGTGATTTGCATCATCTTCTGGCCCGGAGGCCTGTTAACATTTTAAGACCTTTTCTTCAGAAAACTTATTTTTCTCTAAAGGTGGTTGGTCAGGAGCCACCCTCCAAAAAAGCATTAGATAAAGTTGCATTCCTACAGAGCAAAGGTGTGGTGGGCTATAACAAGAAAAAGAATTAACTCAAGGGTCCCAGGTTACAAACATTAAAGCTACTACTTACACCAATTATATTAATCAATACACTGCCAGGGACACAGCAGGTAAGGGATATGGAAACTTAGCAGCAAACAATGGCCCAACAAGTGAAAAACCATTCACCAATACAATTTCTAATCAATCTTGTAACTACTCAAAAGAATCTGTGTTTAGACAGTTTAGAACATCTCCTGCCTCTCACAGTTGGGAGGCTCTGAACGATCCCATGTGGCCGGAAAAACCTATTCAGGCAGGCTAGAGGATTTCCAAAGGAGTTTGTAGGTTAAACACTGTCACACCCAGGAATTATTAACTGGAACTGTAAGCTAACTCTTTTTTCAGAGAGAGGTAGTGGGGGAGAGCCCCCCGTAAAGTCAGAGGTTTAGGTGAAAGCACAAGCAGAAAGTAGGCAGACTCTGGTTTTGGGGGTATATGCTCGAGAATTTCCAGGGGGACTCCTGAAGCTCGATCCCGCCTTTGCGTATGCCGAGCCTCCTTCCTCATGACCTTTGTCATGGGCGGAGTTCCTCACTGGCTCCCAGCAGTGATAGAATTCCAGTGGAGCTATTCCAGATCCTGAAAGAGGATGCTGTGGAAAGTGCTGCACTCAATATGCAATATGCAATATGCACTCAATATGCAATATGCCGGCTCACGGCAGTAGGGGAATCTGGCCTCGAGACGTGTTGAAGAAGGTCTCTCGAGGTCTTTCTCGGGTTGAGGCAGGACACCCTGGGGTCCCTCGACTTGTGCAGGTGACCTCAGGGGGCTTCTCATGGTGGCTCTGAGAAGTCAGGGAAACTGGAGGTGGGAGGGGCCTCTCGGCACTCCACTGGGTTTGGTGCATTGGAAGAGGGCCTCATCTCCAGTTGAGGCAGGAACCTCAGGGTTCCTCTGACTTCAGACTCCGATCGCAAGGTCCCTGCAGACTTGGGACAGGAGAGTCAGGCCTCGTCTTGGGTTGAGGCATGGAACTCCGCTTGCCTCTCGAGGTGTTCCCGGGGAGACAGGCCACTTGTCGAGCGGTATTTGGAACCTGGGGGTCTTTTCCCGACGATGCACGGGCGAGTCACTGCCCCTTCGTGTTGACTTCATTCACAGGGTGGAGTTCGAAGAGGTGTCCGGGCATCGGGTTCTTATCAAGAGGGGACCGGGAAATCGGGGTCCTTCGGAATGTGGAACCACCCACGAGGCCACGTCTGGAATGTCGTCGTGAGACCGGCCTCATCCTGAGGTGCGACCGGAAGGTCGGGAACCCCTTCCAGACAAAGCAGGGGAGTCGACCCTCCTGTCCAGATCAGGAGGGTAGAAGAGGCTCCGAGGAAGTGTTGCCGGAAAACTTCGGTGTTCCTCTCGAGGGAGACCGGGATGTCGGGGCACTTTGTGGGTCGCATCAAGGGTGACAAGTACCGTTTCGACCTCCAATTCCTAAAGTGGGACTTCTCCTGAGACGCTGTAGCGGCACAGGGCTACATCTTGCGATGACGGGGGAACCACGTGGTTTTTCTCGAGGTGTAGCAGGATTCTCGAATTACGACGGGGAATTCAGGATGCCTCTTGTGTAGGCCCAGGGAAGTCCAATCTTCCATTCGAGTTGCGAAGGAAAGCTGGGGATTTCTCTCGAGTGACTGCAGGGCCAATAGACCTCATCTAGGCTTGTGTCCAGAAGCCAGTGTTCCTCTCCAGGGGCGACAGGGATCTCGGGGTTGCATTCCAGACACACCCGGGGAGACAGGCCTCCATCTCGAGTGGAAGCAAAGAACCCCGCTCTGCTCTCGAGTCGCGACGGGTATCTCTTGGAGCTCACTGGGTGGACTAAAGCGAGTCAAGCCTCCTGAGGCGTTTGGAGAGAGGTCGCGAGATTGGTCTCTAGGCCATGCAGGAGACGAAGGCCCTCATCTCGCGATGCCGGGGGAGTCTTGGGGTTGTTCTCGAGCGGCGGCCCCAGTGTGCGCTTTCTCACGAGGTACGACGGCGAGGTCAGTGAGCCTCTCGTGGGGCGCCAGGGAAGTCGGGTCTCCATGCGAGTGGCGAGGGCGAGCGCCTCATTGCTCTCGAGCCATGGTAGGGTGCCGGGGACCAGCCCCGGCTGATCCAGGGTATTCGAAGGAGAGACGGCGTAGGCGAAGATCAGGAAACCACTGCTTAATTAAATGTTAATTAAGGATATAAAGAGTAATAGAATGAGGATAGCTCAGTGAGGAAATTCAGTGGAGAAAAGAGGCTGAATAATTCAGCCAGAAGGTAAGAGAAAGAACGACATGGTGAGACCAAGTTTCGGTGAACAAGGCCCGCACTTTATTTTTCAAAGTAGTTTTTATACCTTAAGTTATGCATAGAGGATAATGGGGGAAGGGGTCGAGTCTTGCAGCAAACCAGGCTTTCTTCCTGCAAACTTATCATATGCAAAAGCTTAGGTGATTTGCATCATCTTCTGGCCCGGAGGCCTGTTAACATTTTAAGACCTTTTCTTCAGAAAACTTATTTTTCTCTAAAGGTGGTTGGTCAGGAGCCACCCTCCAAAAAAGCATTAGATAAAGTTGCATTCCTACAGAGCAAAGGTGTGGTGGGCTATAACAAGAAAAAGAATTAACTCAAGGGTCCCAGGTTACAAACATTAAAGCTACTACTTACACCAATTATATTAATCAATACACTGCCAGGGACACAGCAGGTAAGGGATATGGAAACTTAGCAGCAAACAATGGCCCAACAAGTGAAAAACCATTCACCAATACAATTTCTAATCAATCTTGTAACTACTCAAAAGAATCTGTGTTTAGACAGTTTAGAACATCTCCTGCCTCTCACAGTTGGGAGGCTCTGAACGATCCCATGTGGCCGGAAAAACCTATTCAGGCAGGCTAGAGGATTTCCAAAGGAGTTTGTAGGTTAAACACTGTCACACCCAGGAATTATTAACTGGAACTGTAAGCTAACTCTTTTTTCAGAGAGAGGTAGTGGGGGAGAGCCCCCCGTAAAGTCAGAGGTTTAGGTGAAAGCACAAGCAGAAAGTAGGCAGACTCTGGTTTTGGGGGTATATGCTCGAGAATTTCCAGGGGGACTCCTGAAGCTCGATCCCGCCTTTGCGTATGCCGAGCCTCCTTCCTCATGACCTTTGTCATGGGCGGAGTTCCTCACTGGCTCCCAGCAGTGATAGAATTCCAGTGGAGCTATTCCAGATCCTGAAAGATGATGCTGTGGAAAGTGCTGCACTCAATATGCAATATGCAATATGCACTCAATATGCAATATGCCGGCTCACGGCAGTAGGGGAATCTGGCCTCGAGACGTGTTGAAGAAGGTCTCTCGAGGTCTTTCTCGGGTTGAGGCAGGACACCCTGGGGTCCCTCGACTTGTGCAGGTGACCTCAGGGGGCTTCTCATGGTGGCTCTGAGAAGTCAGGGAAACTGGAGGTGGGAGGGGCCTCTCGGCACTCCACTGGGTTTGGTGCATTGGAAGAGGGCCTCATCTCCAGTTGAGGCAGGAACCTCAGGGTTCCTCTGACTTCAGACTCCGATCGCAAGGTCCCTGCAGACTTGGGACAGGAGAGTCAGGCCTCGTCTTGGGTTGAGGCATGGAACTCCGCTTGCCTCTCGAGGTGTTCCCGGGGAGACAGGCCACTTGTCGAGCGGTATTTGGAACCTGGGGGTCTTTTCCCGACGATGCACGGGCGAGTCACTGCCCCTTCGTGTTGACTTCATTCACAGGGTGGAGTTCGAAGAGGTGTCCGGGCATCGGGTTCTTATCAAGAGGGGACCGGGAAATCGGGGTCCTTCGGAATGTGGAACCACCCACGAGGCCACGTCTGGAATGTCGTCGTGAGACCGGCCTCATCCTGAGGTGCGACCGGAAGGTCGGGAACCCCTTCCAGACAAAGCAGGGGAGTCGACCCTCCTGTCCAGATCAGGAGGGTAGAAGGGGCTCAGAGGAAGTGGTGCGGGAAAACCTCGGTGTTCCTCTTGAGGGAGACCGGGATGTCGGGGCACTTTGTGGGTCGCATCAAGGGTGCCAAGTACCGTTTCGACCTCCAATACCTAACGTGGGACTTCTCCTGAGACACTGTAGCGGGAAAGGGCTTCATCTTGCGATGACGGGGGAACCACGTGGATTTTCTCGAGTTGCAGCGGGATTCTCGAGTTACGACGGGGAACTCAGGATGCCTCTTGTGTTGGCCCAGGGAAGTCCAATCTTCCATTCGAGTTGCGAAGGAAAGCTGGGGATTGCTCTCGAGTGACTGCAGGGCCAATAGACCTCATCTAGGCTTGTGTCCAGAAGCCAATGTTCCTCTCCAGGGGCGAAAGGGATCTCGGGGTTGCATTCCAGACGCACCCGGGGAGACAGGCATCCATCTCGAGTGGAAGCAAAGAACCCCGCTCTGCTCTCGAGTCGCGACGGGTATCTCTTGGAGCTCACTGGGTGGACTAAAGGGAGTCAAGCCTCCTGAGGCGTTTGGAGAGAGGTCGAGAGACTGGTCTCTAGGCCATACAGGAGACGAAGGCCCTCAAGTCGCGATGACGGGGGAGGCTCGGGGTTGTTCTCGAGCGGCGGCCCCAGTGTGCGGTTTCTCGCGAGGTACGACGGCGAGGTCAGTGAGCCTCTCGTGGGGCGGCAAGGAAGTCGGGTCTCCATGCGAATGGCGAGGGGGAGCGCGTCTTTACTCTCAAGTCATAGTAGGGGAATCTGGCCTCGAGACGTGTTGAAGAAGGTCTCTCGAGGTCTTTCTCGGGTTGAGGCAGGACACCCTGGGGTCCCTCGACTTGTGCAGGTGACCTCAGGGGGCTTCTCATGGTGGCTCTGAGAAGTCAGGGAAACTGGAGGTGGGAGGGGCCTCTCGGCACTCCACTGGGTTTGGTGCATTGGAAGAGGGCCTCATCTCCAGTTGAGGCAGGAACCTCAGGGTTCCTCTGACTTCAGACTCCGATCGCAAGGTCCCTGCAGACTTGGGACAGGAGAGTCAGGCCTCGTCTTGGGTTGAGGCATGGAACTCCGCTTGCCTCTCGAGGTGTTCCCGGGGAGACAGGCCACTTGTCGAGCGGTATTTGGAACCTGGGGGTCTTTTCCCGACGATGCACGGGCGAGTCACTGCCCCTTCGTGTTGACTTCATTCACAGGGTGGAGTTCGAAGAGGTGTCCGGGCATCGGGTTCTTATCAAGAGGGGACCGGGAAATCGGGGTCCTTCGGAATGTGGAACCACCCACGAGGCCACGTCTGGAATGTCGTCGTGAGACCGGCCTCATCCTGAGGTGCGACCGGAAGGTCGGGAACCCCTTCCAGACAAAGCAGGGGAGTCGACCCTCCTGTCCAGATCAGGAGGGTAGAAGAGGCTCCGAGGAAGTGTTGCCGGAAAACTTCGGTGTTCCTCTCGAGGGAGACCGGGATGTCGGGGCACTTTGTGGGTCGCATCAAGGGTGACAAGTACCGTTTCGACCTCCAATTCCTAAAGTGGGACTTCTCCTGAGACGCTGTAGCGGCACAGGGCTACATCTTGCGATGACGGGGGAACCACGTGGTTTTTCTCGAGGTGTAGCAGGATTCTCGAATTACGACGGGGAATTCAGGATGCCTCTTGTGTAGGCCCAGGGAAGTCCAATCTTCCATTCGAGTTGCGAAGGAAAGCTGGGGATTTCTCTCGAGTGACTGCAGGGCCAATAGACCTCATCTAGGCTTGTGTCCAGAAGCCAGTGTTCCTCTCCAGGGGCGACAGGGATCTCGGGGTTGCATTCCAGACACACCCGGGGAGACAGGCCTCCATCTCGAGTGGAAGCAAAGAACCCCGCTCTGCTCTCGAGTCGCGACGGGTATCTCTTGGAGCTCACTGGGTGGACTAAAGCGAGTCAAGCCTCCTGAGGCGTTTGGAGAGAGGTCGCGAGATTGGTCTCTAGGCCATGCAGGAGACGAAGGCCCTCATCTCGCGATGCCGGGGGAGTCTTGGGGTTGTTCTCGAGCGGCGGCCCCAGTGTGCGCTTTCTCACGAGGTACGACGGCGAGGTCAGTGAGCCTCTCGTGGGGCGCCAGGGAAGTCGGGTCTCCATGCGAGTGGCGAGGGCGAGCGCCTCATTGCTCTCGAGCCATGGTAGGGTGCCGGGGACCAGCCCCGGCTGATCCAGGGTATTCGAAGGAGAGACGGCGTAGGCGAAGATCAGGAAACCACTGCTTAATTAAATGTTAATTAAGGATATAAAGAGTAATAGAATGAGGATAGCTCAGTGAGGAAATTCAGTGGAGAAAAGAGGCTGAATAATTCAGCCAGAAGGTAAGAGAAAGAACGACATGGTGAGACCAAGTTTCGGTGAACAAGGCCCGCACTTTATTTTTCAAAGTAGTTTTTATACCTTAAGTTATGCATAGAGGATAATGGGGGAAGGGGTCGAGTCTTGCAGCAAACCAGGCTTTCTTCCTGCAAACTTATCATATGCAAAAGCTTAGGTGATTTGCATCATCTTCTGGCCCGGAGGCCTGTTAACATTTTAAGACCTTTTCTTCAGAAAACTTATTTTTCTCTAAAGGTGGTTGGTCAGGAGCCACCCTCCAAAAAAGCATTAGATAAAGTTGCATTCCTACAGAGCAAAGGTGTGGTGGGCTATAACAAGAAAAAGAATTAACTCAAGGGTCCCAGGTTACAAACATTAAAGCTACTACTTACACCAATTATATTAATCAATACACTGCCAGGGACACAGCAGGTAAGGGATATGGAAACTTAGCAGCAAACAATGGCCCAACAAGTGAAAAACCATTCACCAATACAATTTCTAATCAATCTTGTAACTACTCAAAAGAATCTGTGTTTAGACAGTTTAGAACATCTCCTGCCTCTCACAGTTGGGAGGCTCTGAACGATCCCATGTGGCCGGAAAAACCTATTCAGGCAGGCTAGAGGATTTCCAAAGGAGTTTGTAGGTTAAACACTGTCACACCCAGGAATTATTAACTGGAACTGTAAGCTAACTCTTTTTTCAGAGAGAGGTAGTGGGGGAGAGCCCCCCGTAAAGTCAGAGGTTTAGGTGAAAGCACAAGCAGAAAGTAGGCAGACTCTGGTTTTGGGGGTATATGCTCGAGAATTTCCAGGGGGACTCCTGAAGCTCGATCCCGCCTTTGCGTATGCCGAGCCTCCTTCCTCATGACCTTTGTCATGGGCGGAGTTCCTCACTGGCTCCCAGCAGTGATAGAATTCCAGTGGAGCTATTCCAGATCCTGAAAGATGATGCTGTGGAAAGTGCTGCACTCAATATGCAATATGCAATATGCACTCAATATGCAATATGCCGGCTCACGGCAGTAGGGGAATCTGGCCTCGAGACGTGTTGAAGAAGGTCTCTCGAGGTCTTTCTCGGGTTGAGGCAGGACACCCTGGGGTCCCTCGACTTGTGCAGGTGACCTCAGGGGGCTTCTCATGGTGGCTCTGAGAAGTCAGGGAAACTGGAGGTGGGAGGGGCCTCTCGGCACTCCACTGGGTTTGGTGCATTGGAAGAGGGCCTCATCTCCAGGTGAGGCAGGAACGTCCGGGTTCCTCTGATTTCAGACTCTGATCGCAGGGTCCCTGCAGACTGGGAACAGGAGAGTCAGGCCTCGTCTTGGGTTGTGGCATGGAACTCCGCTTATCTCTCGAGGTCTCCCCGGGGAGAGAGGCCACTTGTCGAGCTGTATTTGGAACCTGGGGGTTTTTCCGGACGATACATGGACGAGTGACTGCCCCTTCGTGTTGACTTCATTCACAGGGTGGAGTTCGGAGAGGTGTCCGGGCATCGGGTTCTTATCAAGAGGGGACCGGGAAATCGGGGTCCTTCACAATGTGGAAGCACCCACGAGGCTACGTCTGGAATGTCGTCGTGAGACCGGCCTCATCCTGAGGTGCGACCGGAAGGTCGGGAACCCCTTCCAGACAAAGCAGCGGAGTCGACCCTCCTGTCGAGATCAGGAGGGCAGAAGGGGCTCAGAGGAAGTGGTTCGGGAAAACCTCGGTGTTCCTCTTGAGGGAGACCGGGATGTCGGGGCACTTTGTGGGTCGCATCAAGGGTGCCAAGTACCGTTTCGACCTCCAATACCTAACGTGGGACTTCTCCTGAGACACTGTAGCGGGAAAGGGCTTCATCTTGCGATGACCGGGGAACCACGTGGATTTTCTCGAGTTGCAGCGGGATTCTCGAGTTACGATGGGGAACTCAGGATGCCTCTTGTGTTGGCCCAGGGAAGTCCAATCTTCCATTCGAGTTGCGAAGGAAAGCTGGGGATTGCTCTCGAGTGACTGCAGGGCCAATAGACCTCATCTAGGCTTGTGTCCAGAAGCCAATGTTCCTCTCCAGGGGCGAAAGGGATCTCGGGGTTGCATTCCAGACGCACCCGGGGAGACAGGCATCCATCTCGAGTGGAAGCAAAGAACCCCGCTCTGCTCTTGAGTCGCGACGGGTATCTCTTGGAGCTCACTGGGTGGACTAAAGGGAGTCAAGCCTCCTGAGGCGTTTGGAGAGAGGTCGAGAGACTGGTCTCTAGGCCATACAGGAGACGAAGGCCCTCAAGTCGCGATGACGGGGGAGGCTCGGGGTTGTTCTCGAGCGGCGGCCCCAGTGTGCGGTTTCTCGCGAGGTACGACGGCGAGGTCAGTGAGCCTCTCGTGGGGCGGCAAGGAAGTCGGGTCTCCATGCGAATGGCGAGGGGGAGCGCGTCTTTACTCTCAAGTCATAGTAGGGGAATCTGGCCTCGAGACGTGTTGAAGAAGGTCTCTCGAGGTCTTTCTCGGGTTGAGGCAGGACACCCTGGGGTCCCTCGACTTGTGCAGGTGACCTCAGGGGGCTTCTCATGGTGGCTCTGAGAAGTCAGGGAAACTGGAGGTGGGAGGGGCCTCTCGGCACTCCACTGGGTTTGGTGCATTGGAAGAGGGCCTCATCTCCAGTTGAGGCAGGAACCTCAGGGTTCCTCTGACTTCAGACTCCGATCGCAAGGTCCCTGCAGACTTGGGACAGGAGAGTCAGGCCTCGTCTTGGGTTGAGGCATGGAACTCCGCTTGCCTCTCGAGGTGTTCCCGGGGAGACAGGCCACTTGTCGAGCGGTATTTGGAACCTGGGGGTCTTTTCCCGACGATGCACGGGCGAGTCACTGCCCCTTCGTGTTGACTTCATTCACAGGGTGGAGTTCGAAGAGGTGTCCGGGCATCGGGTTCTTATCAAGAGGGGACCGGGAAATCGGGGTCCTTCGGAATGTGGAACCACCCACGAGGCCACGTCTGGAATGTCGTCGTGAGACCGGCCTCATCCTGAGGTGCGACCGGAAGGTCGGGAACCCCTTCCAGACAAAGCAGGGGAGTCGACCCTCCTGTCCAGATCAGGAGGGTAGAAGGGGCTCAGAGGAAGTGGTGCGGGAAAACCTCGGTGTTCCTCTTGAGGGAGACCGGGATGTCGGGGCACTTTGTGGGTCGCATCAAGGGTGCCAAGTACCGTTTCGACCTCCAATACCTAACGTGGGACTTCTCCTGAGACACTGTAGCGGGAAAGGGCTTCATCTTGCGATGACGGGGGAACCACGTGGATTTTCTCGAGTTGCAGCGGGATTCTCGAGTTACGACGGGGAATTCAGGATGCCTCTTGTGTTGGCCCAGGGAAGTCCAATCTTCCATTCGAGTTGCGAAGGAAAGCTGGGGATTGCTCTCGAGTGACTGCAGGGCCAATAGACCTCATCTAGGCTTGTGTCCAGAAGCCAATGTTCCTCTCCAGGGGCGAAAGGGATCTCGGGGTTGCATTCCAGACGCACCCGGGGAGACAGGCATCCATCTCGAGTGGAAGCAAAGAACCCCGCTCTGCTCTCGAGTCGCGACGGGTATCTCTTGGAGCTCACTGGGTGGACTAAAGGGAGTCAAGCCTCCTGAGGCGTTTGGAGAGAGGTCGAGAGACTGGTCTCTAGGCCATACAGGAGACGAAGGCCCTCAAGTCGCGATGACGGGGGAGGCTCGGGGTTGTTCTCGAGCGGCGGCCCCAGTGTGCGGTTT
Source organism: Bos indicus (assembly GCF_029378745.1). Taxonomy (NCBI): domain Eukaryota; kingdom Metazoa; phylum Chordata; class Mammalia; order Artiodactyla; family Bovidae; genus Bos; species Bos indicus. Next base: position 115,076 of record NW_027223746.1, on the reverse strand, counting down.
CTCGCGAGGTACGACGGCGAGGTCAGTGAGCCTCTCGTGGGGCGGCAAGGAAGTCGGGTCTCCATGCGAATGGCGAGGGGGAGCGCGTCTTTACTCTCAAGTCATAGTAGGGGAATCTGGCCTCGAGACGTGTTGAAGAAGGTCTCTCGAGGTCTTTCTCGGGTTGAGGCAGGACACCCTGGGGTCCCTCGACTTGTGCAGGTGACCTCAGGGGGCTTCTCATGGTGGCTCTGAGAAGTCAGGGAAACTGGAGGTGGGAGGGGCCTCTCGGCACTCCACTGGGTTTGGTGCATTGGAAGAGGGCCTCATCTCCAGTTGAGGCAGGAACCTCAGGGTTCCTCTGACTTCAGACTCCGATCGCAAGGTCCCTGCAGACTTGGGACAGGAGAGTCAGGCCTCGTCTTGGGTTGAGGCATGGAACTCCGCTTGCCTCTCGAGGTGTTCCCGGGGAGACAGGCCACTTGTCGAGCGGTATTTGGAACCTGGGGGTCTTTTCCCGACGATGCACGGGCGAGTCACTGCCCCTTCGTGTTGACTTCATTCACAGGGTGGAGTTCGAAGAGGTGTCCGGGCATCGGGTTCTTATCAAGAGGGGACCGGGAAATCGGGGTCCTTCGGAATGTGGAACCACCCACGAGGCCACGTCTGGAATGTCGTCGTGAGACCGGCCTCATCCTGAGGTGCGACCGGAAGGTCGGGAACCCCTTCCAGACAAAGCAGGGGAGTCGACCCTCCTGTCCAGATCAGGAGGGTAGAAGAGGCTCCGAGGAAGTGTTGCCGGAAAACTTCGGTGTTCCTCTCGAGGGAGACCGGGATGTCGGGGCACTTTGTGGGTCGCATCAAGGGTGACAAGTACCGTTTCGACCTCCAATTCCTAAAGTGGGACTTCTCCTGAGACGCTGTAGCGGCACAGGGCTACATCTTGCGATGACGGGGGAACCACGTGGTTTTTCTCGAGGTGTAGCAGGATTCTCGAATTACGACGGGGAATTCAGGATGCCTCTTGTGTAGGCCCAGGGAAGTCCAATCTTCCATTCGAGTTGCGAAGGAAAGCTGGGGATTTCTCTCGAGTGACTGCAGGGCCAATAGACCTCATCTAGGCTTGTGTCCAGAAGCCAGTGTTCCTCTCCAGGGGCGACAGGGATCTCGGGGTTGCATTCCAGACACACCCGGGGAGACAGGCCTCCATCTCGAGTGGAAGCAAAGAACCCCGCTCTGCTCTCGAGTCGCGACGGGTATCTCTTGGAGCTCACTGGGTGGACTAAAGCGAGTCAAGCCTCCTGAGGCGTTTGGAGAGAGGTCGCGAGATTGGTCTCTAGGCCATGCAGGAGACGAAGGCCCTCATCTCGCGATGCCGGGGGAGTCTTGGGGTTGTTCTCGAGCGGCGGCCCCAGTGTGCGCTTTCTCACGAGGTACGACGGCGAGGTCAGTGAGCCTCTCGTGGGGCGCCAGGGAAGTCGGGTCTCCATGCGAGTGGCGAGGGCGAGCGCCTCATTGCTCTCGAGCCATGGTAGGGTGCCGGGGACCAGCCCCGGCTGATCCAGGGTATTCGAAGGAGAGACGGCGTAGGCGAAGATCAGGAAACCACTGCTTAATTAAATGTTAATTAAGGATATAAAGAGTAATAGAATGAGGATAGCTCAGTGAGGAAATTCAGTGGAGAAAAGAGGCTGAATAATTCAGCCAGAAGGTAAGAGAAAGAACGACATGGTGAGACCAAGTTTCGGTGAACAAGGCCCGCACTTTATTTTTCAAAGTAGTTTTTATACCTTAAGTTATGCATAGAGGATAATGGGGGAAGGGGTCGAGTCTTGCAGCAAACCAGGCTTTCTTCCTGCAAACTTATCATATGCAAAAGCTTAGGTGATTTGCATCATCTTCTGGCCCGGAGGCCTGTTAACATTTTAAGACCTTTTCTTCAGAAAACTTATTTTTCTCTAAAGGTGGTTGGTCAGGAGCCACCCTCCAAAAAAGCATTAGATAAAGTTGCATTCCTACAGAGCAAAGGTGTGGTGGGCTATAACAAGAAAAAGAATTAACTCAAGGGTCCCAGGTTACAAACATTAAAGCTACTACTTACACCAATTATATTAATCAATACACTGCCAGGGACACAGCAGGTAAGGGATATGGAAACTTAGCAGCAAACAATGGCCCAACAAGTGAAAAACCATTCACCAATACAATTTCTAATCAATCTTGTAACTACTCAAAAGAATCTGTGTTTAGACAGTTTAGAACATCTCCTGCCTCTCACAGTTGGGAGGCTCTGAACGATCCCATGTGGCCGGAAAAACCTATTCAGGCAGGCTAGAGGATTTCCAAAGGAGTTTGTAGGTTAAACACTGTCACACCCAGGAATTATTAACTGGAACTGTAAGCTAACTCTTTTTTCAGAGAGAGGTAGTGGGGGAGAGCCCCCCGTAAAGTCAGAGGTTTAGGTGAAAGCACAAGCAGAAAGTAGGCAGACTCTGGTTTTGGGGGTATATGCTCGAGAATTTCCAGGGGGACTCCTGAAGCTCGATCCCGCCTTTGCGTATGCCGAGCCTCCTTCCTCATGACCTTTGTCATGGGCGGAGTTCCTCACTGGCTCCCAGCAGTGATAGAATTCCAGTGGAGCTATTCCAGATCCTGAAAGAGGATGCTGTGGAAAGTGCTGCACTCAATATGCAATATGCAATATGCACTCAATATGCAATATGCCGGCTCACGGCAGTAGGGGAATCTGGCCTCGAGACGTGTTGAAGAAGGTCTCTCGAGGTCTTTCTCGGGTTGAGGCAGGACACCCTGGGGTCCCTCGACTTGTGCAGGTGACCTCAGGGGGCTTCTCATGGTGGCTCTGAGAAGTCAGGGAAACTGGAGGTGGGAGGGGCCTCTCGGCACTCCACTGGGTTTGGTGCATTGGAAGAGGGCCTCATCTCCAGTTGAGGCAGGAACCTCAGGGTTCCTCTGACTTCAGACTCCGATCGCAAGGTCCCTGCAGACTTGGGACAGGAGAGTCAGGCCTCGTCTTGGGTTGAGGCATGGAACTCCGCTTGCCTCTCGAGGTGTTCCCGGGGAGACAGGCCACTTGTCGAGCGGTATTTGGAACCTGGGGGTCTTTTCCCGACGATGCACGGGCGAGTCACTGCCCCTTCGTGTTGACTTCATTCACAGGGTGGAGTTCGAAGAGGTGTCCGGGCATCGGGTTCTTATCAAGAGGGGACCGGGAAATCGGGGTCCTTCGGAATGTGGAACCACCCACGAGGCCACGTCTGGAATGTCGTCGTGAGACCGGCCTCATCCTGAGGTGCGACCGGAAGGTCGGGAACCCCTTCCAGACAAAGCAGGGGAGTCGACCCTCCTGTCCAGATCAGGAGGGTAGAAGAGGCTCCGAGGAAGTGTTGCCGGAAAACTTCGGTGTTCCTCTCGAGGGAGACCGGGATGTCGGGGCACTTTGTGGGTCGCATCAAGGGTGACAAGTACCGTTTCGACCTCCAATTCCTAAAGTGGGACTTCTCCTGAGACGCTGTAGCGGCACAGGGCTACATCTTGCGATGACGGGGGAACCACGTGGTTTTTCTCGAGGTGTAGCAGGATTCTCGAATTACGACGGGGAATTCAGGATGCCTCTTGTGTAGGCCCAGGGAAGTCCAATCTTCCATTCGAGTTGCGAAGGAAAGCTGGGGATTTCTCTCGAGTGACTGCAGGGCCAATAGACCTCATCTAGGCTTGTGTCCAGAAGCCAGTGTTCCTCTCCAGGGGCGACAGGGATCTCGGGGTTGCATTCCAGACACACCCGGGGAGACAGGCCTCCATCTCGAGTGGAAGCAAAGAACCCCGCTCTGCTCTCGAGTCGCGACGGGTATCTCTTGGAGCTCACTGGGTGGACTAAAGCGAGTCAAGCCTCCTGAGGCGTTTGGAGAGAGGTCGCGAGATTGGTCTCTAGGCCATGCAGGAGACGAAGGCCCTCATCTCGCGATGCCGGGGGAGTCTTGGGGTTGTTCTCGAGCGGCGGCCCCAGTGTGCGCTTTCTCACGAGGTACGACGGCGAGGTCAGTGAGCCTCTCGTGGGGCGCCAGGGAAGTCGGGTCTCCATGCGAGTGGCGAGGGCGAGCGCCTCATTGCTCTCGAGCCATGGTAGGGTGCCGGGGACCAGCCCCGGCTGATCCAGGGTATTCGAAGGAGAGACGGCGTAGGCGAAGATCAGGAAACCACTGCTTAATTAAATGTTAATTAAGGATATAAAGAGTAATAGAATGAGGATAGCTCAGTGAGGAAATTCAGTGGAGAAAAGAGGCTGAATAATTCAGCCAGAAGGTAAGAGAAAGAACGACATGGTGAGACCAAGTTTCGGTGAACAAGGCCCGCACTTTATTTTTCAAAGTAGTTTTTATACCTTAAGTTATGCATAGAGGATAATGGGGGAAGGGGTCGAGTCTTGCAGCAAACCAGGCTTTCTTCCTGCAAACTTATCATATGCAAAAGCTTAGGTGATTTGCATCATCTTCTGGCCCGGAGGCCTGTTAACATTTTAAGACCTTTTCTTCAGAAAACTTATTTTTCTCTAAAGGTGGTTGGTCAGGAGCCACCCTCCAAAAAAGCATTAGATAAAGTTGCATTCCTACAGAGCAAAGGTGTGGTGGGCTATAACAAGAAAAAGAATTAACTCAAGGGTCCCAGGTTACAAACATTAAAGCTACTACTTACACCAATTATATTAATCAATACACTGCCAGGGACACAGCAGGTAAGGGATATGGAAACTTAGCAGCAAACAATGGCCCAACAAGTGAAAAACCATTCACCAATACAATTTCTAATCAATCTTGTAACTACTCAAAAGAATCTGTGTTTAGACAGTTTAGAACATCTCCTGCCTCTCACAGTTGGGAGGCTCTGAACGATCCCATGTGGCCGGAAAAACCTATTCAGGCAGGCTAGAGGATTTCCAAAGGAGTTTGTAGGTTAAACACTGTCACACCCAGGAATTATTAACTGGAACTGTAAGCTAACTCTTTTTTCAGAGAGAGGTAGTGGGGGAGAGCCCCCCGTAAAGTCAGAGGTTTAGGTGAAAGCACAAGCAGAAAGTAGGCAGACTCTGGTTTTGGGGGTATATGCTCGAGAATTTCCAGGGGGACTCCTGAAGCTCGATCCCGCCTTTGCGTATGCCGAGCCTCCTTCCTCATGACCTTTGTCATGGGCGGAGTTCCTCACTGGCTCCCAGCAGTGATAGAATTCCAGTGGAGCTATTCCAGATCCTGAAAGAGGATGCTGTGGAAAGTGCTGCACTCAATATGCAATATGCAATATGCACTCAATATGCAATATGCCGGCTCACGGCAGTAGGGGAATCTGGCCTCGAGACGTGTTGAAGAAGGTCTCTCGAGGTCTTTCTCGGGTTGAGGCAGGACACCCTGGGGTCCCTCGACTTGTGCAGGTGACCTCAGGGGGCTTCTCATGGTGGCTCTGAGAAGTCAGGGAAACTGGAGGTGGGAGGGGCCTCTCGGCACTCCACTGGGTTTGGTGCATTGGAAGAGGGCCTCATCTCCAGTTGAGGCAGGAACCTCAGGGTTCCTCTGACTTCAGACTCCGATCGCAAGGTCCCTGCAGACTTGGGACAGGAGAGTCAGGCCTCGTCTTGGGTTGAGGCATGGAACTCCGCTTGCCTCTCGAGGTGTTCCCGGGGAGACAGGCCACTTGTCGAGCGGTATTTGGAACCTGGGGGTCTTTTCCCGACGATGCACGGGCGAGTCACTGCCCCTTCGTGTTGACTTCATTCACAGGGTGGAGTTCGAAGAGGTGTCCGGGCATCGGGTTCTTATCAAGAGGGGACCGGGAAATCGGGGTCCTTCGGAATGTGGAACCACCCACGAGGCCACGTCTGGAATGTCGTCGTGAGACCGGCCTCATCCTGAGGTGCGACCGGAAGGTCGGGAACCCCTTCCAGACAAAGCAGGGGAGTCGACCCTCCTGTCCAGATCAGGAGGGTAGAAGAGGCTCCGAGGAAGTGTTGCCGGAAAACTTCGGTGTTCCTCTCGAGGGAGACCGGGATGTCGGGGCACTTTGTGGGTCGCATCAAGGGTGACAAGTACCGTTTCGACCTCCAATTCCTAAAGTGGGACTTCTCCTGAGACGCTGTAGCGGCACAGGGCTACATCTTGCGATGACGGGGGAACCACGTGGTTTTTCTCGAGGTGTAGCAGGATTCTCGAATTACGACGGGGAATTCAGGATGCCTCTTGTGTAGGCCCAGGGAAGTCCAATCTTCCATTCGAGTTGCGAAGGAAAGCTGGGGATTTCTCTCGAGTGACTGCAGGGCCAATAGACCTCATCTAGGCTTGTGTCCAGAAGCCAGTGTTCCTCTCCAGGGGCGACAGGGATCTCGGGGTTGCATTCCAGACACACCCGGGGAGACAGGCCTCCATCTCGAGTGGAAGCAAAGAACCCCGCTCTGCTCTCGAGTCGCGACGGGTATCTCTTGGAGCTCACTGGGTGGACTAAAGCGAGTCAAGCCTCCTGAGGCGTTTGGAGAGAGGTCGCGAGATTGGTCTCTAGGCCATGCAGGAGACGAAGGCCCTCATCTCGCGATGCCGGGGGAGTCTTGGGGTTGTTCTCGAGCGGCGGCCCCAGTGTGCGCTTTCTCACGAGGTACGACGGCGAGGTCAGTGAGCCTCTCGTGGGGCGCCAGGGAAGTCGGGTCTCCATGCGAGTGGCGAGGGCGAGCGCCTCATTGCTCTCGAGCCATGGTAGGGTGCCGGGGACCAGCCCCGGCTGATCCAGGGTATTCGAAGGAGAGACGGCGTAGGCGAAGATCAGGAAACCACTGCTTAATTAAATGTTAATTAAGGATATAAAGAGTAATAGAATGAGGATAGCTCAGTGAGGAAATTCAGTGGAGAAAAGAGGCTGAATAATTCAGCCAGAAGGTAAGAGAAAGAACGACATGGTGAGACCAAGTTTCGGTGAACAAGGCCCGCACTTTATTTTTCAAAGTAGTTTTTATACCTTAAGTTATGCATAGAGGATAATGGGGGAAGGGGTCGAGTCTTGCAGCAAACCAGGCTTTCTTCCTGCAAACTTATCATATGCAAAAGCTTAGGTGATTTGCATCATCTTCTGGCCCGGAGGCCTGTTAACATTTTAAGACCTTTTCTTCAGAAAACTTATTTTTCTCTAAAGGTGGTTGGTCAGGAGCCACCCTCCAAAAAAGCATTAGATAAAGTTGCATTCCTACAGAGCAAAGGTGTGGTGGGCTATAACAAGAAAAAGAATTAACTCAAGGGTCCCAGGTTACAAACATTAAAGCTACTACTTACACCAATTATATTAATCAATACACTGCCAGGGACACAGCAGGTAAGGGATATGGAAACTTAGCAGCAAACAATGGCCCAACAAGTGAAAAACCATTCACCAATACAATTTCTAATCAATCTTGTAACTACTCAAAAGAATCTGTGTTTAGACAGTTTAGAACATCTCCTGCCTCTCACAGTTGGGAGGCTCTGAACGATCCCATGTGGCCGGAAAAACCTATTCAGGCAGGCTAGAGGATTTCCAAAGGAGTTTGTAGGTTAAACACTGTCACACCCAGGAATTATTAACTGGAACTGTAAGCTAACTCTTTTTTCAGAGAGAGGTAGTGGGGGAGAGCCCCCCGTAAAGTCAGAGGTTTAGGTGAAAGCACAAGCAGAAAGTAGGCAGACTCTGGTTTTGGGGGTATATGCTCGAGAATTTCCAGGGGGACTCCTGAAGCTCGATCCCGCCTTTGCGTATGCCGAGCCTCCTTCCTCATGACCTTTGTCATGGGCGGAGTTCCTCACTGGCTCCCAGCAGTGATAGAATTCCAGTGGAGCTATTCCAGATCCTGAAAGATGATGCTGTGGAAAGTGCTGCACTCAATATGCAATATGCAATATGCACTCAATATGCAATATGCCGGCTCACGGCAGTAGGGGAATCTGGCCTCGAGACGTGTTGAAGAAGGTCTCTCGAGGTCTTTCTCGGGTTGAGGCAGGACACCCTGGGGTCCCTCGACTTGTGCAGGTGACCTCAGGGGGCTTCTCATGGTGGCTCTGAGAAGTCAGGGAAACTGGAGGTGGGAGGGGCCTCTCGGCACTCCACTGGGTTTGGTGCATTGGAAGAGGGCCTCATCTCCAGGTGAGGCAGGAACGTCAGGGTTCCTCTGACTTCAGACTCTGATCGCAGGGTCCCTGCAGACTGGGAACAGGAGAGTCAGGCCTCGTCTTGGGTTGTGGCATGGAACTCCGCTTATCTCTCGAGGTCTCCCCGGGGAGAGAGGCCACTTGTCGAGCTGTATTTGGAACCTGGGGGTTTTTCCCGGACGATACATGGACGAGTGACTGCCCCTTCGTGTTGACTTCATTCACAGGGTGGAGTTCGAGAGGTGTCCGGGCATCGGGTTCTTATCAAGAGGGGACCGGGAAATCGGGGTCCTTCGAATGTGGAAGCACCCACGAGGCTACGTCTGGAATGTCGTCGTGAGACCGGCCTCATCCTGAGGTGCGACCGGAAGGTCGGGAACCCCTTCCAGACAAAGCAGCGGAGTCGACCCTCCTGTCGAGATCAGGAGGGTAGAAGGGGCTCAGAGGAAGTGGTTCGGGAAAACCTCGGTGTTCCTCTTGAGGGAGACCGGGATGTCGGGGCACTTTGTGGGTCGCATCAAGGGTGCCAAGTACCGTTTCGACCTCCAATACCTAACGTGGGACTTCTCCTGAGACACTGTAGCGGGAAAGGGCTTCATCTTGCGATGACCGGGGAACCACGTGGATTTTCTCGAGTTGCAGCGGGATTCTCGAGTTACGATGGGGAACTCAGGATGCCTCTTGTGTTGGCCCAGGGAAGTCCAATCTTCCATTCGAGTTGCGAAGGAAAGCTGGGGATTGCTCTCGAGTGACTGCAGGGCCAATAGACCTCATCTAGGCTTGTGTCCAGAAGCCAATGTTCCTCTCCAGGGGCGAAAGGGATCTCGGGGTTGCATTCCAGACGCACCCGGGGAGACAGGCATCCATCTCGAGTGGAAGCAAAGAACCCCGCTCTGCTCTCGAGTCGCGACGGGTATCTCTTGGAGCTCACTGGGTGGACTAAAGGGAGTCAAGCCTCCTGAGGCGTTTGGAGAGAGGTCGAGAGACTGGTCTCTAGGCCATACAGGAGACGAAGGCCCTCAAGTCGCGATGACGGGGGAGGCTCGGGGTTGTTCTCGAGCGGCGGCCCCAGTGTGCGGTTTCTCGCGAGGTACGACGGCGAGGTCAGTGAGCCTCTCGTGGGGCGGCAAGGAAGTCGGGTCTCCATGCGAATGGCGAGGGGGAGCGCGTCTTTACTCTCAAGTCATAGTAGGGGAATCTGGCCTCGAGACGTGTTGAAGAAGGTCTCTCGAGGTCTTTCTCGGGTTGAGGCAGGACACCCTGGGGTCCCTCGACTTGTGCAGGTGACCTCAGGGGGCTTCTCATGGTGGCTCTGAGAAGTCAGGGAAACTGGAGGTGGGAGGGGCCTCTCGGCACTCCACTGGGTTTGGTGCATTGGAAGAGGGCCTCATCTCCAGTTGAGGCAGGAACCTCAGGGTTCCTCTGACTTCAGACTCCGATCGCAAGGTCCCTGCAGACTTGGGACAGGAGAGTCAGGCCTCGTCTTGGGTTGAGGCATGGAACTCCGCTTGCCTCTCGAGGTGTTCCCGGGGAGACAGGCCACTTGTCGAGCGGTATTTGGAACCTGGGGGTCTTTTCCCGACGATGCACGGGCGAGTCACTGCCCCTTCGTGTTGACTTCATTCACAGGGTGGAGTTCGAAGAGGTGTCCGGGCATCGGGTTCTTATCAAGAGGGGACCGGGAAATCGGGGTCCTTCGGAATGTGGAACCACCCACGAGGCCACGTCTGGAATGTCGTCGTGAGACCGGCCTCATCCTGAGGTGCGACCGGAAGGTCGGGAACCCCTTCCAGACAAAGCAGGGGAGTCGACCCTCCTGTCCAGATCAGGAGGGTAGAAGAGGCTCCGAGGAAGTGTTGCCGGAAAACTTCGGTGTTCCTCTCGAGGGAGACCGGGATGTCGGGGCACTTTGTGGGTCGCATCAAGGGTGACAAGTACCGTTTCGACCTCCAATTCCTAAAGTGGGACTTCTCCTGAGACGCTGTAGCGGCACAGGGCTACATCTTGCGATGACGGGGGAACCACGTGGTTTTTCTCGAGGTGTAGCAGGATTCTCGAATTACGACGGGGAATTCAGGATGCCTCTTGTGTAGGCCCAGGGAAGTCCAATCTTCCATTCGAGTTGCGAAGGAAAGCTGGGGATTTCTCTCGAGTGACTGCAGGGCCAATAGACCTCATCTAGGCTTGTGTCCAGAAGCCAGTGTTCCTCTCCAGGGGCGACAGGGATCTCGGGGTTGCATTCCAGACACACCCGGGGAGACAGGCCTCCATCTCGAGTGGAAGCAAAGAACCCCGCTCTGCTCTCGAGTCGCGACGGGTATCTCTTGGAGCTCACTGGGTGGACTAAAGCGAGTCAAGCCTCCTGAGGCGTTTGGAGAGAGGTCGCGAGATTGGTCTCTAGGCCATGCAGGAGACGAAGGCCCTCATCTCGCGATGCCGGGGGAGTCTTGGGGTTGTTCTCGAGCGGCGGCCCCAGTGTGCGCTTTCTCACGAGGTACGACGGCGAGGTCAGTGAGCCTCTCGTGGGGCGCCAGGGAAGTCGGGTCTCCATGCGAGTGGCGAGGGCGAGCGCCTCATTGCTCTCGAGCCATGGTAGGGTGCCGGGGACCAGCCCCGGCTGATCCAGGGTATTCGAAGGAGAGACGGCGTAGGCGAAGATCAGGAAACCACTGCTTAATTAAATGTTAATTAAGGATATAAAGAGTAATAGAATGAGGATAGCTCAGTGAGGAAATTCAGTGGAGAAAAGAGGCTGAATAATTCAGCCAGAAGGTAAGAGAAAGAACGACATGGTGAGACCAAGTTTCGGTGAACAAGGCCCGCACTTTATTTTTCAAAGTAGTTTTTATACCTTAAGTTATGCATAGAGGATAATGGGGGAAGGGGTCGAGTCTTGCAGCAAACCAGGCTTTCTTCCTGCAAACTTATCATATGCAAAAGCTTAGGTGATTTGCATCATCTTCTGGCCCGGAGGCCTGTTAACATTTTAAGACCTTTTCTTCAGAAAACTTATTTTTCTCTAAAGGTGGTTGGTCAGGAGCCACCCTCCAAAAAAGCATTAGATAAAGTTGCATTCCTACAGAGCAAAGGTGTGGTGGGCTATAACAAGAAAAAGAATTAACTCAAGGGTCCCAGGTTACAAACATTAAAGCTACTACTTACACCAATTATATTAATCAATACACTGCCAGGGACACAGCAGGTAAGGGATATGGAAACTTAGCAGCAAACAATGGCCCAACAAGTGAAAAACCATTCACCAATACAATTTCTAATCAATCTTGTAACTACTCAAAAGAATCTGTGTTTAGACAGTTTAGAACATCTCCTGCCTCTCACAGTTGGGAGGCTCTGAACGATCCCATGTGGCCGGAAAAACCTATTCAGGCAGGCTAGAGGATTTCCAAAGGAGTTTGTAGGTTAAACACTGTCACACCCAGGAATTATTAACTGGAACTGTAAGCTAACTCTTTTTTCAGAGAGAGGTAGTGGGGGAGAGCCCCCCGTAAAGTCAGAGGTTTAGGTGAAAGCACAAGCAGAAAGTAGGCAGACTCTGGTTTTGGGGGTATATGCTCGAGAATTTCCAGGGGGACTCCTGAAGCTCGATCCCGCCTTTGCGTATGCCGAGCCTCCTTCCTCATGACCTTTGTCATGGGCGGAGTTCCTCACTGGCTCCCAGCAGTGATAGAATTCCAGTGGAGCTATTCCAGATCCTGAAAGATGATGCTGTGGAAAGTGCTGCACTCAATATGCAATATGCAATATGCACTCAATATGCAATATGCCGGCTCACGGCAGTAGGGGAATCTGGCCTCGAGACGTGTTGAAGAAGGTCTCTCGAGGTCTTTCTCGGGTTGAGGCAGGACACCCTGGGGTCCCTCGACTTGTGCAGGTGACCTCAGGGGGCTTCTCATGGTGGCTCTGAGAAGTCAGGGAAACTGGAGGTGGGAGGGGCCTCTCGGCACTCCACTGGGTTTGGTGCATTGGAAGAGGGCCTCATCTCCAGTTGAGGCAGGAACGTCAGGGTTCCTCTGACTTCAGACTCTGATCGCAAGGTCCCTGCAGACTTGGGACAGGAGAGTCAGGCCTCGTCTTGGGTTGAGGCATGGAACTCCGCTTGCCTCTCGAGGTGTTCCCCGGGGAGAGAGGCCACTTGTCGAGCTGTATTTGGAACCTGGGGGTCTTTTCCCGACGATGCACTGGACGAGTCACTGCCCCTTCGTGTTGACTTCATTCACAGGGTGGAGTTCGAGAGGTGTCCGGGCATCGGGTTCTTATCAAGAGGGGACCGGGAAATCGGGGTCCTTCGAATGTGGAAGCACCCACGAGGCTACGTCTGGAATGTCGTCGTGAGACCGGCCTCATCCTGAGGTGCGACCGGAAGGTCGGGAACCCCTTCCAGACAAAGCAGCGGAGTCGACCCTCCTGTCGAGATCAGGAGGGTAGAAGGGGCTCAGAGGAAGTGGTGCGGGAAAACCTCGGTGTTCCTCTTGAGGGAGACCGGGATGTCGGGGCACTTTGTGGGTCGCATCAAGGGTGCCAAGTACCGTTTCGACCTCCAATACCTAACGTGGGACTTCTCCTGAGACACTGTAGCGGGAAAGGGCTTCATCTTGCGATGACCGGGGAACCACGTGGATTTTCTCGAGTTGCAGCGGGATTCTCGAGTTACGACGGGGAACTCAGGATGCCTCTTGTGTTGGCCCAGGGAAGTCCAATCTTCCATTCGAGTTGCGAAGGAAAGCTGGGGATTGCTCTCGAGTGACTGCAGGGCCAATAGACCTCATCTAGGCTTGTGTCCAGAAGCCAATGTTCCTCTCCAGGGGCGAAAGGGATCTCGGGGTTGCATTCCAGACGCACCCGGGGAGACAGGCATCCATCTCGAGTGGAAGCAAAGAACCCCGCTCTGCTCTCGAGTCGCGACGGGTATCTCTTGGAGCTCACTGGGTGGACTAAAGGGAGTCAAGCCTCCTGAGGCGTTTGGAGAGAGGTCGAGAGACTGGTCTCTAGGCCATACAGGAGACGAAGGCCCTCAAGTCGCGATGACGGGGGAGGCTCGGGGTTGTTCTCGAGCGGCGGCCCCAGTGTGCGGTTTCTCGCGAGGTACGACGGCGAGGTCAGTGAGCCTCTCGTGGGGCGGCAAGGAAGTCGGGTCTCCATGCGAATGGCGAGGGGGAGCGCGTCTTTACTCTCAAGTCATAGTAGGGGAATCTGGCCTCGAGACGTGTTGAAGAAGGTCTCTCGAGGTCTTTCTCGGGTTGAGGCAGGACACCCTGGGGTCCCTCGACTTGTGCAGGTGACCTCAGGGGGCTTCTCATGGTGGCTCTGAGAAGTCAGGGAAACTGGAGGTGGGAGGGGCCTCTCGGCACTCCACTGGGTTTGGTGCATTGGAAGAGGGCCTCATCTCCAGTTGAGGCAGGAACCTCAGGGTTCCTCTGACTTCAGACTCCGATCGCAAGGTCCCTGCAGACTTGGGACAGGAGAGTCAGGCCTCGTCTTGGGTTGAGGCATGGAACTCCGCTTGCCTCTCGAGGTGTTCCCGGGGAGACAGGCCACTTGTCGAGCGGTATTTGGAACCTGGGGGTCTTTTCCCGACGATGCACGGGCGAGTCACTGCCCCTTCGTGTTGACTTCATTCACAGGGTGGAGTTCGAAGAGGTGTCCGGGCATCGGGTTCTTATCAAGAGGGGACCGGGAAATCGGGGTCCTTCGGAATGTGGAACCACCCACGAGGCCACGTCTGGAATGTCGTCGTGAGACCGGCCTCATCCTGAGGTGCGACCGGAAGGTCGGGAACCCCTTCCAGACAAAGCAGGGGAGTCGACCCTCCTGTCCAGATCAGGAGGGTAGAAGAGGCTCCGAGGAAGTGTTGCCGGAAAACTTCGGTGTTCCTCTCGAGGGAGACCGGGATGTCGGGGCACTTTGTGGGTCGCATCAAGGGTGACAAGTACCGTTTCGACCTCCAATTCCTAAAGTGGGACTTCTCCTGAGACGCTGTAGCGGCACAGGGCTACATCTTGCGATGACGGGGGAACCACGTGGTTTTTCTCGAGGTGTAGCAGGATTCTCGAATTACGACGGGGAATTCAGGATGCCTCTTGTGTAGGCCCAGGGAAGTCCAATCTTCCATTCGAGTTGCGAAGGAAAGCTGGGGATTTCTCTCGAGTGACTGCAGGGCCAATAGACCTCATCTAGGCTTGTGTCCAGAAGCCAGTGTTCCTCTCCAGGGGCGACAGGGATCTCGGGGTTGCATTCCAGACACACCCGGGGAGACAGGCCTCCATCTCGAGTGGAAGCAAAGAACCCCGCTCTGCTCTCGAGTCGCGACGGGTATCTCTTGGAGCTCACTGGGTGGACTAAAGCGAGTCAAGCCTCCTGAGGCGTTTGGAGAGAGGTCGCGAGATTGGTCTCTAGGCCATGCAGGAGACGAAGGCCCTCATCTCGCGATGCCGGGGGAGTCTTGGGGTTGTTCTCGAGCGGCGGCCCCAGTGTGCGCTTTCTCACGAGGTACGACGGCGAGGTCAGTGAGCCTCTCGTGGGGCGCCAGGGAAGTCGGGTCTCCATGCGAGTGGCGAGGGCGAGCGCCTCATTGCTCTCGAGCCATGGTAGGGTGCCGGGGACCAGCCCCGGCTGATCCAGGGTATTCGAAGGAGAGACGGCGTAGGCGAAGATCAGGAAACCACTGCTTAATTAAATGTTAATTAAGGATATAAAGAGTAATAGAATGAGGATAGCTCAGTGAGGAAATTCAGTGGAGAAAAGAGGCTGAATAATTCAGCCAGAAGGTAAGAGAAAGAACGACATGGTGAGACCAAGTTTCGGTGAACAAGGCCCGCACTTTATTTTTCAAAGTAGTTTTTATACCTTAAGTTATGCATAGAGGATAATGGGGGAAGGGGTCGAGTCTTGCAGCAAACCAGGCTTTCTTCCTGCAAACTTATCATATGCAAAAGCTTAGGTGATTTGCATCATCTTCTGGCCCGGAGGCCTGTTAACATTTTAAGACCTTTTCTTCAGAAAACTTATTTTTCTCTAAAGGTGGTTGGTCAGGAGCCACCCTCCAAAAAAGCATTAGATAAAGTTGCATTCCTACAGAGCAAAGGTGTGGTGGGCTATAACAAGAAAAAGAATTAACTCAAGGGTCCCAGGTTACAAACATTAAAGCTACTACTTACACCAATTATATTAATCAATACACTGCCAGGGACACAGCAGGTAAGGGATATGGAAACTTAGCAGCAAACAATGGCCCAACAAGTGAAAAACCATTCACCAATACAATTTCTAATCAATCTTGTAACTACTCAAAAGAATCTGTGTTTAGACAGTTTAGAACATCTCCTGCCTCTCACAGTTGGGAGGCTCTGAACGATCCCATGTGGCCGGAAAAACCTATTCAGGCAGGCTAGAGGATTTCCAAAGGAGTTTGTAGGTTAAACACTGTCACACCCAGGAATTATTAACTGGAACTGTAAGCTAACTCTTTTTTCAGAGAGAGGTAGTGGGGGAGAGCCCCCCGTAAAGTCAGAGGTTTAGGTGAAAGCACAAGCAGAAAGTAGGCAGACTCTGGTTTTGGGGGTATATGCTCGAGAATTTCCAGGGGGACTCCTGAAGCTCGATCCCGCCTTTGCGTATGCCGAGCCTCCTTCCTCATGACCTTTGTCATGGGCGGAGTTCCTCACTGGCTCCCAGCAGTGATAGAATTCCAGTGGAGCTATTCCAGATCCTGAAAGATGATGCTGTGGAAAGTGCTGCACTCAATATGCAATATGCAATATGCACTCAATATGCAATATGCCGGCTCACGGCAGTAGGGGAATCTGGCCTCGAGACGTGTTGAAGAAGGTCTCTCGAGGTCTTTCTCGGGTTGAGGCAGGACACCCTGGGGTCCCTCGACTTGTGCAGGTGACCTCAGGGGGCTTCTCATGGTGGCTCTGAGAAGTCAGGGAAACTGGAGGTGGGAGGGGCCTCTCGGCACTCCACTGGGTTTGGTGCATTGGAAGAGGGCCTCATCTCCAGGTGAGGCAGGAACGTCCGGGTTCCTCTGATTTCAGACTCTGATCGCAGGGTCCCTGCAGACTGGGAACAGGAGAGTCAGGCCTCGTCTTGGGTTGTGGCATGGAACTCCGCTTATCTCTCGAGGTCTCCCCGGGGAGAGAGGCCACTTGTCGAGCTGTATTTGGAACCTGGGGGTTTTTCCGGACGATACATGGACGAGTGACTGCCCCTTCGTGTTGACTTCATTCACAGGGTGGAGTTCGGAGAGGTGTCCGGGCATCGGGTTCTTATCAAGAGGGGACCGGGAAATCGGGGTCCTTCACAATGTGGAAGCACCCACGAGGCTACGTCTGGAATGTCGTCGTGAGACCGGCCTCATCCTGAGGTGCGACCGGAAGGTCGGGAACCCCTTCCAGACAAAGCAGCGGAGTCGACCCTCCTGTCGAGATCAGGAGGGCAGAAGGGGCTCAGAGGAAGTGGTTCGGGAAAACCTCGGTGTTCCTCTTGAGGGAGACCGGGATGTCGGGGCACTTTGTGGGTCGCATCAAGGGTGCCAAGTACCGTTTCGACCTCCAATACCTAACGTGGGACTTCTCCTGAGACACTGTAGCGGGAAAGGGCTTCATCTTGCGATGACCGGGGAACCACGTGGATTTTCTCGAGTTGCAGCGGGATTCTCGAGTTACGATGGGGAACTCAGGATGCCTCTTGTGTTGGCCCAGGGAAGTCCAATCTTCCATTCGAGTTGCGAAGGAAAGCTGGGGATTGCTCTCGAGTGACTGCAGGGCCAATAGACCTCATCTAGGCTTGTGTCCAGAAGCCAATGTTCCTCTCCAGGGGCGAAAGGGATCTCGGGGTTGCATTCCAGACGCACCCGGGGAGACAGGCATCCATCTCGAGTGGAAGCAAAGAACCCCGCTCTGCTCTCGAGTCGCGACGGGTATCTCTTGGAGCTCACTGGGTGGACTAAAGGGAGTCAAGCCTCCTGAGGCGTTTGGAGAGAGGTCGAGAGACTGGTCTCTAGGCCATACAGGAGACGAAGGCCCTCAAGTCGCGATGACGGGGGAGGCTCGGGGTTGTTCTCGAGCGGCGGCCCCAGTGTGCGGTTTCTCGCGAGGTACGACGGCGAGGTCAGTGAGCCTCTCGTGGGGCGGCAAGGAAGTCGGGTCTCCATGCGA
Source organism: Bos indicus (assembly GCF_029378745.1). Taxonomy (NCBI): domain Eukaryota; kingdom Metazoa; phylum Chordata; class Mammalia; order Artiodactyla; family Bovidae; genus Bos; species Bos indicus. Next base: position 97,753 of record NW_027223746.1, on the reverse strand, counting down.
ATGGCGAGGGGGAGCGCGTCTTTACTCTCAAGTCATAGTAGGGGAATCTGGCCTCGAGACGTGTTGAAGAAGGTCTCTCGAGGTCTTTCTCGGGTTGAGGCAGGACACCCTGGGGTCCCTCGACTTGTGCAGGTGACCTCAGGGGGCTTCTCATGGTGGCTCTGAGAAGTCAGGGAAACTGGAGGTGGGAGGGGCCTCTCGGCACTCCACTGGGTTTGGTGCATTGGAAGAGGGCCTCATCTCCAGTTGAGGCAGGAACCTCAGGGTTCCTCTGACTTCAGACTCCGATCGCAAGGTCCCTGCAGACTTGGGACAGGAGAGTCAGGCCTCGTCTTGGGTTGAGGCATGGAACTCCGCTTGCCTCTCGAGGTGTTCCCGGGGAGACAGGCCACTTGTCGAGCGGTATTTGGAACCTGGGGGTCTTTTCCCGACGATGCACGGGCGAGTCACTGCCCCTTCGTGTTGACTTCATTCACAGGGTGGAGTTCGAAGAGGTGTCCGGGCATCGGGTTCTTATCAAGAGGGGACCGGGAAATCGGGGTCCTTCGGAATGTGGAACCACCCACGAGGCCACGTCTGGAATGTCGTCGTGAGACCGGCCTCATCCTGAGGTGCGACCGGAAGGTCGGGAACCCCTTCCAGACAAAGCAGGGGAGTCGACCCTCCTGTCCAGATCAGGAGGGTAGAAGGGGCTCAGAGGAAGTGGTGCGGGAAAACCTCGGTGTTCCTCTTGAGGGAGACCGGGATGTCGGGGCACTTTGTGGGTCGCATCAAGGGTGCCAAGTACCGTTTCGACCTCCAATACCTAACGTGGGACTTCTCCTGAGACACTGTAGCGGGAAAGGGCTTCATCTTGCGATGACGGGGGAACCACGTGGATTTTCTCGAGTTGCAGCGGGATTCTCGAGTTACGACGGGGAATTCAGGATGCCTCTTGTGTTGGCCCAGGGAAGTCCAATCTTCCATTCGAGTTGCGAAGGAAAGCTGGGGATTGCTCTCGAGTGACTGCAGGGCCAATAGACCTCATCTAGGCTTGTGTCCAGAAGCCAATGTTCCTCTCCAGGGGCGAAAGGGATCTCGGGGTTGCATTCCAGACGCACCCGGGGAGACAGGCATCCATCTCGAGTGGAAGCAAAGAACCCCGCTCTGCTCTCGAGTCGCGACGGGTATCTCTTGGAGCTCACTGGGTGGACTAAAGGGAGTCAAGCCTCCTGAGGCGTTTGGAGAGAGGTCGAGAGACTGGTCTCTAGGCCATACAGGAGACGAAGGCCCTCAAGTCGCGATGACGGGGGAGGCTCGGGGTTGTTCTCGAGCGGCGGCCCCAGTGTGCGGTTTCTCGCGAGGTACGACGGCGAGGTCAGTGAGCCTCTCGTGGGGCGGCAAGGAAGTCGGGTCTCCATGCGAATGGCGAGGGGGAGCGCGTCTTTACTCTCAAGTCATAGTAGGGGAATCTGGCCTCGAGACGTGTTGAAGAAGGTCTCTCGAGGTCTTTCTCGGGTTGAGGCAGGACACCCTGGGGTCCCTCGACTTGTGCAGGTGACCTCAGGGGGCTTCTCATGGTGGCTCTGAGAAGTCAGGGAAACTGGAGGTGGGAGGGGCCTCTCGGCACTCCACTGGGTTTGGTGCATTGGAAGAGGGCCTCATCTCCAGTTGAGGCAGGAACCTCAGGGTTCCTCTGACTTCAGACTCCGATCGCAAGGTCCCTGCAGACTTGGGACAGGAGAGTCAGGCCTCGTCTTGGGTTGAGGCATGGAACTCCGCTTGCCTCTCGAGGTGTTCCCGGGGAGACAGGCCACTTGTCGAGCGGTATTTGGAACCTGGGGGTCTTTTCCCGACGATGCACGGGCGAGTCACTGCCCCTTCGTGTTGACTTCATTCACAGGGTGGAGTTCGAAGAGGTGTCCGGGCATCGGGTTCTTATCAAGAGGGGACCGGGAAATCGGGGTCCTTCGGAATGTGGAACCACCCACGAGGCCACGTCTGGAATGTCGTCGTGAGACCGGCCTCATCCTGAGGTGCGACCGGAAGGTCGGGAACCCCTTCCAGACAAAGCAGGGGAGTCGACCCTCCTGTCCAGATCAGGAGGGTAGAAGAGGCTCCGAGGAAGTGTTGCCGGAAAACTTCGGTGTTCCTCTCGAGGGAGACCGGGATGTCGGGGCACTTTGTGGGTCGCATCAAGGGTGACAAGTACCGTTTCGACCTCCAATTCCTAAAGTGGGACTTCTCCTGAGACGCTGTAGCGGCACAGGGCTACATCTTGCGATGACGGGGGAACCACGTGGTTTTTCTCGAGGTGTAGCAGGATTCTCGAATTACGACGGGGAATTCAGGATGCCTCTTGTGTAGGCCCAGGGAAGTCCAATCTTCCATTCGAGTTGCGAAGGAAAGCTGGGGATTTCTCTCGAGTGACTGCAGGGCCAATAGACCTCATCTAGGCTTGTGTCCAGAAGCCAGTGTTCCTCTCCAGGGGCGACAGGGATCTCGGGGTTGCATTCCAGACACACCCGGGGAGACAGGCCTCCATCTCGAGTGGAAGCAAAGAACCCCGCTCTGCTCTCGAGTCGCGACGGGTATCTCTTGGAGCTCACTGGGTGGACTAAAGCGAGTCAAGCCTCCTGAGGCGTTTGGAGAGAGGTCGCGAGATTGGTCTCTAGGCCATGCAGGAGACGAAGGCCCTCATCTCGCGATGCCGGGGGAGTCTTGGGGTTGTTCTCGAGCGGCGGCCCCAGTGTGCGCTTTCTCACGAGGTACGACGGCGAGGTCAGTGAGCCTCTCGTGGGGCGCCAGGGAAGTCGGGTCTCCATGCGAGTGGCGAGGGCGAGCGCCTCATTGCTCTCGAGCCATGGTAGGGTGCCGGGGACCAGCCCCGGCTGATCCAGGGTATTCGAAGGAGAGACGGCGTAGGCGAAGATCAGGAAACCACTGCTTAATTAAATGTTAATTAAGGATATAAAGAGTAATAGAATGAGGATAGCTCAGTGAGGAAATTCAGTGGAGAAAAGAGGCTGAATAATTCAGCCAGAAGGTAAGAGAAAGAACGACATGGTGAGACCAAGTTTCGGTGAACAAGGCCCGCACTTTATTTTTCAAAGTAGTTTTTATACCTTAAGTTATGCATAGAGGATAATGGGGGAAGGGGTCGAGTCTTGCAGCAAACCAGGCTTTCTTCCTGCAAACTTATCATATGCAAAAGCTTAGGTGATTTGCATCATCTTCTGGCCCGGAGGCCTGTTAACATTTTAAGACCTTTTCTTCAGAAAACTTATTTTTCTCTAAAGGTGGTTGGTCAGGAGCCACCCTCCAAAAAAGCATTAGATAAAGTTGCATTCCTACAGAGCAAAGGTGTGGTGGGCTATAACAAGAAAAAGAATTAACTCAAGGGTCCCAGGTTACAAACATTAAAGCTACTACTTACACCAATTATATTAATCAATACACTGCCAGGGACACAGCAGGTAAGGGATATGGAAACTTAGCAGCAAACAATGGCCCAACAAGTGAAAAACCATTCACCAATACAATTTCTAATCAATCTTGTAACTACTCAAAAGAATCTGTGTTTAGACAGTTTAGAACATCTCCTGCCTCTCACAGTTGGGAGGCTCTGAACGATCCCATGTGGCCGGAAAAACCTATTCAGGCAGGCTAGAGGATTTCCAAAGGAGTTTGTAGGTTAAACACTGTCACACCCAGGAATTATTAACTGGAACTGTAAGCTAACTCTTTTTTCAGAGAGAGGTAGTGGGGGAGAGCCCCCCGTAAAGTCAGAGGTTTAGGTGAAAGCACAAGCAGAAAGTAGGCAGACTCTGGTTTTGGGGGTATATGCTCGAGAATTTCCAGGGGGACTCCTGAAGCTCGATCCCGCCTTTGCGTATGCCGAGCCTCCTTCCTCATGACCTTTGTCATGGGCGGAGTTCCTCACTGGCTCCCAGCAGTGATAGAATTCCAGTGGAGCTATTCCAGATCCTGAAAGAGGATGCTGTGGAAAGTGCTGCACTCAATATGCAATATGCAATATGCACTCAATATGCAATATGCCGGCTCACGGCAGTAGGGGAATCTGGCCTCGAGACGTGTTGAAGAAGGTCTCTCGAGGTCTTTCTCGGGTTGAGGCAGGACACCCTGGGGTCCCTCGACTTGTGCAGGTGACCTCAGGGGGCTTCTCATGGTGGCTCTGAGAAGTCAGGGAAACTGGAGGTGGGAGGGGCCTCTCGGCACTCCACTGGGTTTGGTGCATTGGAAGAGGGCCTCATCTCCAGTTGAGGCAGGAACCTCAGGGTTCCTCTGACTTCAGACTCCGATCGCAAGGTCCCTGCAGACTTGGGACAGGAGAGTCAGGCCTCGTCTTGGGTTGAGGCATGGAACTCCGCTTGCCTCTCGAGGTGTTCCCGGGGAGACAGGCCACTTGTCGAGCGGTATTTGGAACCTGGGGGTCTTTTCCCGACGATGCACGGGCGAGTCACTGCCCCTTCGTGTTGACTTCATTCACAGGGTGGAGTTCGAAGAGGTGTCCGGGCATCGGGTTCTTATCAAGAGGGGACCGGGAAATCGGGGTCCTTCGGAATGTGGAACCACCCACGAGGCCACGTCTGGAATGTCGTCGTGAGACCGGCCTCATCCTGAGGTGCGACCGGAAGGTCGGGAACCCCTTCCAGACAAAGCAGGGGAGTCGACCCTCCTGTCCAGATCAGGAGGGTAGAAGAGGCTCCGAGGAAGTGTTGCCGGAAAACTTCGGTGTTCCTCTCGAGGGAGACCGGGATGTCGGGGCACTTTGTGGGTCGCATCAAGGGTGACAAGTACCGTTTCGACCTCCAATTCCTAAAGTGGGACTTCTCCTGAGACGCTGTAGCGGCACAGGGCTACATCTTGCGATGACGGGGGAACCACGTGGTTTTTCTCGAGGTGTAGCAGGATTCTCGAATTACGACGGGGAATTCAGGATGCCTCTTGTGTAGGCCCAGGGAAGTCCAATCTTCCATTCGAGTTGCGAAGGAAAGCTGGGGATTTCTCTCGAGTGACTGCAGGGCCAATAGACCTCATCTAGGCTTGTGTCCAGAAGCCAGTGTTCCTCTCCAGGGGCGACAGGGATCTCGGGGTTGCATTCCAGACACACCCGGGGAGACAGGCCTCCATCTCGAGTGGAAGCAAAGAACCCCGCTCTGCTCTCGAGTCGCGACGGGTATCTCTTGGAGCTCACTGGGTGGACTAAAGCGAGTCAAGCCTCCTGAGGCGTTTGGAGAGAGGTCGCGAGATTGGTCTCTAGGCCATGCAGGAGACGAAGGCCCTCATCTCGCGATGCCGGGGGAGTCTTGGGGTTGTTCTCGAGCGGCGGCCCCAGTGTGCGCTTTCTCACGAGGTACGACGGCGAGGTCAGTGAGCCTCTCGTGGGGCGCCAGGGAAGTCGGGTCTCCATGCGAGTGGCGAGGGCGAGCGCCTCATTGCTCTCGAGCCATGGTAGGGTGCCGGGGACCAGCCCCGGCTGATCCAGGGTATTCGAAGGAGAGACGGCGTAGGCGAAGATCAGGAAACCACTGCTTAATTAAATGTTAATTAAGGATATAAAGAGTAATAGAATGAGGATAGCTCAGTGAGGAAATTCAGTGGAGAAAAGAGGCTGAATAATTCAGCCAGAAGGTAAGAGAAAGAACGACATGGTGAGACCAAGTTTCGGTGAACAAGGCCCGCACTTTATTTTTCAAAGTAGTTTTTATACCTTAAGTTATGCATAGAGGATAATGGGGGAAGGGGTCGAGTCTTGCAGCAAACCAGGCTTTCTTCCTGCAAACTTATCATATGCAAAAGCTTAGGTGATTTGCATCATCTTCTGGCCCGGAGGCCTGTTAACATTTTAAGACCTTTTCTTCAGAAAACTTATTTTTCTCTAAAGGTGGTTGGTCAGGAGCCACCCTCCAAAAAAGCATTAGATAAAGTTGCATTCCTACAGAGCAAAGGTGTGGTGGGCTATAACAAGAAAAAGAATTAACTCAAGGGTCCCAGGTTACAAACATTAAAGCTACTACTTACACCAATTATATTAATCAATACACTGCCAGGGACACAGCAGGTAAGGGATATGGAAACTTAGCAGCAAACAATGGCCCAACAAGTGAAAAACCATTCACCAATACAATTTCTAATCAATCTTGTAACTACTCAAAAGAATCTGTGTTTAGACAGTTTAGAACATCTCCTGCCTCTCACAGTTGGGAGGCTCTGAACGATCCCATGTGGCCGGAAAAACCTATTCAGGCAGGCTAGAGGATTTCCAAAGGAGTTTGTAGGTTAAACACTGTCACACCCAGGAATTATTAACTGGAACTGTAAGCTAACTCTTTTTTCAGAGAGAGGTAGTGGGGGAGAGCCCCCCGTAAAGTCAGAGGTTTAGGTGAAAGCACAAGCAGAAAGTAGGCAGACTCTGGTTTTGGGGGTATATGCTCGAGAATTTCCAGGGGGACTCCTGAAGCTCGATCCCGCCTTTGCGTATGCCGAGCCTCCTTCCTCATGACCTTTGTCATGGGCGGAGTTCCTCACTGGCTCCCAGCAGTGATAGAATTCCAGTGGAGCTATTCCAGATCCTGAAAGAGGATGCTGTGGAAAGTGCTGCACTCAATATGCAATATGCAATATGCACTCAATATGCAATATGCCGGCTCACGGCAGTAGGGGAATCTGGCCTCGAGACGTGTTGAAGAAGGTCTCTCGAGGTCTTTCTCGGGTTGAGGCAGGACACCCTGGGGTCCCTCGACTTGTGCAGGTGACCTCAGGGGGCTTCTCATGGTGGCTCTGAGAAGTCAGGGAAACTGGAGGTGGGAGGGGCCTCTCGGCACTCCACTGGGTTTGGTGCATTGGAAGAGGGCCTCATCTCCAGTTGAGGCAGGAACCTCAGGGTTCCTCTGACTTCAGACTCCGATCGCAAGGTCCCTGCAGACTTGGGACAGGAGAGTCAGGCCTCGTCTTGGGTTGAGGCATGGAACTCCGCTTGCCTCTCGAGGTGTTCCCGGGGAGACAGGCCACTTGTCGAGCGGTATTTGGAACCTGGGGGTCTTTTCCCGACGATGCACGGGCGAGTCACTGCCCCTTCGTGTTGACTTCATTCACAGGGTGGAGTTCGAAGAGGTGTCCGGGCATCGGGTTCTTATCAAGAGGGGACCGGGAAATCGGGGTCCTTCGGAATGTGGAACCACCCACGAGGCCACGTCTGGAATGTCGTCGTGAGACCGGCCTCATCCTGAGGTGCGACCGGAAGGTCGGGAACCCCTTCCAGACAAAGCAGGGGAGTCGACCCTCCTGTCCAGATCAGGAGGGTAGAAGAGGCTCCGAGGAAGTGTTGCCGGAAAACTTCGGTGTTCCTCTCGAGGGAGACCGGGATGTCGGGGCACTTTGTGGGTCGCATCAAGGGTGACAAGTACCGTTTCGAACTCCAATTCCTAAAGTGGGACTTCTCCTGAGACGCTGTAGCGGCACAGGGCTACATCTTGCGATGACGGGGGAACCACGTGGTTTTTCTCGAGGTGTAGCAGGATTCTCGAATTACGACGGGGAATTCAGGATGCCTCTTGTGTAGGCCCAGGGAAGTCCAATCTTCCATTCGAGTTGCGAAGGAAAGCTGGGGATTTCTCTCGAGTGACTGCAGGGCCAATAGACCTCATCTAGGCTTGTGTCCAGAAGCCAGTGTTCCTCTCCAGGGGCGACAGGGATCTCGGGGTTGCATTCCAGACACACCCGGGGAGACAGGCCTCCATCTCGAGTGGAAGCAAAGAACCCCGCTCTGCTCTCGAGTCGCGACGGGTATCTCTTGGAGCTCACTGGGTGGACTAAAGCGAGTCAAGCCTCCTGAGGCGTTTGGAGAGAGGTCGCGAGATTGGTCTCTAGGCCATGCAGGAGACGAAGGCCCTCATCTCGCGATGCCGGGGGAGTCTTGGGGTTGTTCTCGAGCGGCGGCCCCAGTGTGCGCTTTCTCACGAGGTACGACGGCGAGGTCAGTGAGCCTCTCGTGGGGCGCCAGGGAAGTCGGGTCTCCATGCGAGTGGCGAGGGCGAGCGCCTCATTGCTCTCGAGCCATGGTAGGGTGCCGGGGACCAGCCCCGGCTGATCCAGGGTATTCGAAGGAGAGACGGCGTAGGCGAAGATCAGGAAACCACTGCTTAATTAAATGTTAATTAAGGATATAAAGAGTAATAGAATGAGGATAGCTCAGTGAGGAAATTCAGTGGAGAAAAGAGGCTGAATAATTCAGCCAGAAGGTAAGAGAAAGAACGACATGGTGAGACCAAGTTTCGGTGAACAAGGCCCGCACTTTATTTTTCAAAGTAGTTTTTATACCTTAAGTTATGCATAGAGGATAATGGGGGAAGGGGTCGAGTCTTGCAGCAAACCAGGCTTTCTTCCTGCAAACTTATCATATGCAAAAGCTTAGGTGATTTGCATCATCTTCTGGCCCGGAGGCCTGTTAACATTTTAAGACCTTTTCTTCAGAAAACTTATTTTTCTCTAAAGGTGGTTGGTCAGGAGCCACCCTCCAAAAAAGCATTAGATAAAGTTGCATTCCTACAGAGCAAAGGTGTGGTGGGCTATAACAAGAAAAAGAATTAACTCAAGGGTCCCAGGTTACAAACATTAAAGCTACTACTTACACCAATTATATTAATCAATACACTGCCAGGGACACAGCAGGTAAGGGATATGGAAACTTAGCAGCAAACAATGGCCCAACAAGTGAAAAACCATTCACCAATACAATTTCTAATCAATCTTGTAACTACTCAAAAGAATCTGTGTTTAGACAGTTTAGAACATCTCCTGCCTCTCACAGTTGGGAGGCTCTGAACGATCCCATGTGGCCGGAAAAACCTATTCAGGCAGGCTAGAGGATTTCCAAAGGAGTTTGTAGGTTAAACACTGTCACACCCAGGAATTATTAACTGGAACTGTAAGCTAACTCTTTTTTCAGAGAGAGGTAGTGGGGGAGAGCCCCCCGTAAAGTCAGAGGTTTAGGTGAAAGCACAAGCAGAAAGTAGGCAGACTCTGGTTTTGGGGGTATATGCTCGAGAATTTCCAGGGGGACTCCTGAAGCTCGATCCCGCCTTTGCGTATGCCGAGCCTCCTTCCTCATGACCTTTGTCATGGGCGGAGTTCCTCACTGGCTCCCAGCAGTGATAGAATTCCAGTGGAGCTATTCCAGATCCTGAAAGATGATGCTGTGGAAAGTGCTGCACTCAATATGCAATATGCAATATGCACTCAATATGCAATATGCCGGCTCACGGCAGTAGGGGAATCTGGCCTCGAGACGTGTTGAAGAAGGTCTCTCGAGGTCTTTCTCGGGTTGAGGCAGGACACCCTGGGGTCCCTCGACTTGTGCAGGTGACCTCAGGGGGCTTCTCATGGTGGCTCTGAGAAGTCAGGGAAACTGGAGGTGGGAGGGGCCTCTCGGCACTCCACTGGGTTTGGTGCATTGGAAGAGGGCCTCATCTCCAGTTGAGGCAGGAACCTCAGGGTTCCTCTGACTTCAGACTCCGATCGCAAGGTCCCTGCAGACTTGGGACAGGAGAGTCAGGCCTCGTCTTGGGTTGAGGCATGGAACTCCGCTTGCCTCTCGAGGTGTTCCCGGGGAGACAGGCCACTTGTCGAGCGGTATTTGGAACCTGGGGGTCTTTTCCCGACGATGCACGGGCGAGTCACTGCCCCTTCGTGTTGACTTCATTCACAGGGTGGAGTTCGAAGAGGTGTCCGGGCATCGGGTTCTTATCAAGAGGGGACCGGGAAATCGGGGTCCTTCGGAATGTGGAACCACCCACGAGGCCACGTCTGGAATGTCGTCGTGAGACCGGCCTCATCCTGAGGTGCGACCGGAAGGTCGGGAACCCCTTCCAGACAAAGCAGGGGAGTCGACCCTCCTGTCCAGATCAGGAGGGTAGAAGGGGCTCAGAGGAAGTGGTGCGGGAAAACCTCGGTGTTCCTCTTGAGGGAGACCGGGATGTCGGGGCACTTTGTGGGTCGCATCAAGGGTGCCAAGTACCGTTTCGACCTCCAATACCTAACGTGGGACTTCTCCTGAGACACTGTAGCGGGAAAGGGCTTCATCTTGCGATGACGGGGGAACCACGTGGATTTTCTCGAGTTGCAGCGGGATTCTCGAGTTACGACGGGGAATTCAGGATGCCTCTTGTGTTGGCCCAGGGAAGTCCAATCTTCCATTCGAGTTGCGAAGGAAAGCTGGGGATTGCTCTCGAGTGACTGCAGGGCCAATAGACCTCATCTAGGCTTGTGTCCAGAAGCCAATGTTCCTCTCCAGGGGCGAAAGGGATCTCGGGGTTGCATTCCAGACGCACCCGGGGAGACAGGCATCCATCTCGAGTGGAAGCAAAGAACCCCGCTCTGCTCTCGAGTCGCGACGGGTATCTCTTGGAGCTCACTGGGTGGACTAAAGGGAGTCAAGCCTCCTGAGGCGTTTGGAGAGAGGTCGAGAGACTGGTCTCTAGGCCATACAGGAGACGAAGGCCCTCAAGTCGCGATGACGGGGGAGGCTCGGGGTTGTTCTCGAGCGGCGGCCCCAGTGTGCGGTTTCTCGCGAGGTACGACGGCGAGGTCAGTGAGCCTCTCGTGGGGCGGCAAGGAAGTCGGGTCTCCATGCGAATGGCGAGGGGGAGCGCGTCTTTACTCTCAAGTCATAGTAGGGGAATCTGGCCTCGAGACGTGTTGAAGAAGGTCTCTCGAGGTCTTTCTCGGGTTGAGGCAGGACACCCTGGGGTCCCTCGACTTGTGCAGGTGACCTCAGGGGGCTTCTCATGGTGGCTCTGAGAAGTCAGGGAAACTGGAGGTGGGAGGGGCCTCTCGGCACTCCACTGGGTTTGGTGCATTGGAAGAGGGCCTCATCTCCAGTTGAGGCAGGAACCTCAGGGTTCCTCTGACTTCAGACTCCGATCGCAAGGTCCCTGCAGACTTGGGACAGGAGAGTCAGGCCTCGTCTTGGGTTGAGGCATGGAACTCCGCTTGCCTCTCGAGGTGTTCCCGGGGAGACAGGCCACTTGTCGAGCGGTATTTGGAACCTGGGGGTCTTTTCCCGACGATGCACGGGCGAGTCACTGCCCCTTCGTGTTGACTTCATTCACAGGGTGGAGTTCGAAGAGGTGTCCGGGCATCGGGTTCTTATCAAGAGGGGACCGGGAAATCGGGGTCCTTCGGAATGTGGAACCACCCACGAGGCCACGTCTGGAATGTCGTCGTGAGACCGGCCTCATCCTGAGGTGCGACCGGAAGGTCGGGAACCCCTTCCAGACAAAGCAGGGGAGTCGACCCTCCTGTCCAGATCAGGAGGGTAGAAGAGGCTCCGAGGAAGTGTTGCCGGAAAACTTCGGTGTTCCTCTCGAGGGAGACCGGGATGTCGGGGCACTTTGTGGGTCGCATCAAGGGTGACAAGTACCGTTTCGAACTCCAATTCCTAAAGTGGGACTTCTCCTGAGACGCTGTAGCGGCACAGGGCTACATCTTGCGATGACGGGGGAACCACGTGGTTTTTCTCGAGGTGTAGCAGGATTCTCGAATTACGACGGGGAATTCAGGATGCCTCTTGTGTAGGCCCAGGGAAGTCCAATCTTCCATTCGAGTTGCGAAGGAAAGCTGGGGATTTCTCTCGAGTGACTGCAGGGCCAATAGACCTCATCTAGGCTTGTGTCCAGAAGCCAGTGTTCCTCTCCAGGGGCGACAGGGATCTCGGGGTTGCATTCCAGACACACCCGGGGAGACAGGCCTCCATCTCGAGTGGAAGCAAAGAACCCCGCTCTGCTCTCGAGTCGCGACGGGTATCTCTTGGAGCTCACTGGGTGGACTAAAGCGAGTCAAGCCTCCTGAGGCGTTTGGAGAGAGGTCGCGAGATTGGTCTCTAGGCCATGCAGGAGACGAAGGCCCTCATCTCGCGATGCCGGGGGAGTCTTGGGGTTGTTCTCGAGCGGCGGCCCCAGTGTGCGCTTTCTCACGAGGTACGACGGCGAGGTCAGTGAGCCTCTCGTGGGGCGCCAGGGAAGTCGGGTCTCCATGCGAGTGGCGAGGGCGAGCGCCTCATTGCTCTCGAGCCATGGTAGGGTGCCGGGGACCAGCCCCGGCTGATCCAGGGTATTCGAAGGAGAGACGGCGTAGGCGAAGATCAGGAAACCACTGCTTAATTAAATGTTAATTAAGGATATAAAGAGTAATAGAATGAGGATAGCTCAGTGAGGAAATTCAGTGGAGAAAAGAGGCTGAATAATTCAGCCAGAAGGTAAGAGAAAGAACGACATGGTGAGACCAAGTTTCGGTGAACAAGGCCCGCACTTTATTTTTCAAAGTAGTTTTTATACCTTAAGTTATGCATAGAGGATAATGGGGGAAGGGGTCGAGTCTTGCAGCAAACCAGGCTTTCTTCCTGCAAACTTATCATATGCAAAAGCTTAGGTGATTTGCATCATCTTCTGGCCCGGAGGCCTGTTAACATTTTAAGACCTTTTCTTCAGAAAACTTATTTTTCTCTAAAGGTGGTTGGTCAGGAGCCACCCTCCAAAAAAGCATTAGATAAAGTTGCATTCCTACAGAGCAAAGGTGTGGTGGGCTATAACAAGAAAAAGAATTAACTCAAGGGTCCCAGGTTACAAACATTAAAGCTACTACTTACACCAATTATATTAATCAATACACTGCCAGGGACACAGCAGGTAAGGGATATGGAAACTTAGCAGCAAACAATGGCCCAACAAGTGAAAAACCATTCACCAATACAATTTCTAATCAATCTTGTAACTACTCAAAAGAATCTGTGTTTAGACAGTTTAGAACATCTCCTGCCTCTCACAGTTGGGAGGCTCTGAACGATCCCATGTGGCCGGAAAAACCTATTCAGGCAGGCTAGAGGATTTCCAAAGGAGTTTGTAGGTTAAACACTGTCACACCCAGGAATTATTAACTGGAACTGTAAGCTAACTCTTTTTTCAGAGAGAGGTAGTGGGGGAGAGCCCCCCGTAAAGTCAGAGGTTTAGGTGAAAGCACAAGCAGAAAGTAGGCAGACTCTGGTTTTGGGGGTATATGCTCGAGAATTTCCAGGGGGACTCCTGAAGCTCGATCCCGCCTTTGCGTATGCCGAGCCTCCTTCCTCATGACCTTTGTCATGGGCGGAGTTCCTCACTGGCTCCCAGCAGTGATAGAATTCCAGTGGAGCTATTCCAGATCCTGAAAGATGATGCTGTGGAAAGTGCTGCACTCAATATGCAATATGCAATATGCACTCAATATGCAATATGCCGGCTCACGGCAGTAGGGGAATCTGGCCTCGAGACGTGTTGAAGAAGGTCTCTCGAGGTCTTTCTCGGGTTGAGGCAGGACACCCTGGGGTCCCTCGACTTGTGCAGGTGACCTCAGGGGGCTTCTCATGGTGGCTCTGAGAAGTCAGGGAAACTGGAGGTGGGAGGGGCCTCTCGGCACTCCACTGGGTTTGGTGCATTGGAAGAGGGCCTCATCTCCAGTTGAGGCAGGAACCTCAGGGTTCCTCTGACTTCAGACTCCGATCGCAAGGTCCCTGCAGACTTGGGACAGGAGAGTCAGGCCTCGTCTTGGGTTGAGGCATGGAACTCCGCTTGCCTCTCGAGGTGTTCCCGGGGAGACAGGCCACTTGTCGAGCGGTATTTGGAACCTGGGGGTCTTTTCCCGACGATGCACGGGCGAGTCACTGCCCCTTCGTGTTGACTTCATTCACAGGGTGGAGTTCGAAGAGGTGTCCGGGCATCGGGTTCTTATCAAGAGGGGACCGGGAAATCGGGGTCCTTCGGAATGTGGAACCACCCACGAGGCCACGTCTGGAATGTCGTCGTGAGACCGGCCTCATCCTGAGGTGCGACCGGAAGGTCGGGAACCCCTTCCAGACAAAGCAGGGGAGTCGACCCTCCTGTCCAGATCAGGAGGGTAGAAGGGGCTCAGAGGAAGTGGTGCGGGAAAACCTCGGTGTTCCTCTTGAGGGAGACCGGGATGTCGGGGCACTTTGTGGGTCGCATCAAGGGTGCCAAGTACCGTTTCGACCTCCAATACCTAACGTGGGACTTCTCCTGAGACACTGTAGCGGGAAAGGGCTTCATCTTGCGATGACGGGGGAACCACGTGGATTTTCTCGAGTTGCAGCGGGATTCTCGAGTTACGACGGGGAATTCAGGATGCCTCTTGTGTTGGCCCAGGGAAGTCCAATCTTCCATTCGAGTTGCGAAGGAAAGCTGGGGATTGCTCTCGAGTGACTGCAGGGCCAATAGACCTCATCTAGGCTTGTGTCCAGAAGCCAATGTTCCTCTCCAGGGGCGAAAGGGATCTCGGGGTTGCATTCCAGACGCACCCGGGGAGACAGGCATCCATCTCGAGTGGAAGCAAAGAACCCCGCTCTGCTCTCGAGTCGCGACGGGTATCTCTTGGAGCTCACTGGGTGGACTAAAGGGAGTCAAGCCTCCTGAGGCGTTTGGAGAGAGGTCGAGAGACTGGTCTCTAGGCCATACAGGAGACGAAGGCCCTCAAGTCGCGATGACGGGGGAGGCTCGGGGTTGTTCTCGAGCGGCGGCCCCAGTGTGCGGTTTCTCGCGAGGTACGACGGCGAGGTCAGTGAGCCTCTCGTGGGGCGGCAAGGAAGTCGGGTCTCCATGCGAATGGCGAGGGGGAGCGCGTCTTTACTCTCAAGTCATAGTAGGGGAATCTGGCCTCGAGACGTGTTGAAGAAGGTCTCTCGAGGTCTTTCTCGGGTTGAGGCAGGACACCCTGGGGTCCCTCGACTTGTGCAGGTGACCTCAGGGGGCTTCTCATGGTGGCTCTGAGAAGTCAGGGAAACTGGAGGTGGGAGGGGCCTCTCGGCACTCCACTGGGTTTGGTGCATTGGAAGAGGGCCTCATCTCCAGTTGAGGCAGGAACCTCAGGGTTCCTCTGACTTCAGACTCCGATCGCAAGGTCCCTGCAGACTTGGGACAGGAGAGTCAGGCCTCGTCTTGGGTTGAGGCATGGAACTCCGCTTGCCTCTCGAGGTGTTCCCGGGGAGACAGGCCACTTGTCGAGCGGTATTTGGAACCTGGGGGTCTTTTCCCGACGATGCACGGGCGAGTCACTGCCCCTTCGTGTTGACTTCATTCACAGGGTGGAGTTCGAAGAGGTGTCCGGGCATCGGGTTCTTATCAAGAGGGGACCGGGAAATCGGGGTCCTTCGGAATGTGGAACCACCCACGAGGCCACGTCTGGAATGTCGTCGTGAGACCGGCCTCATCCTGAGGTGCGACCGGAAGGTCGGGAACCCCTTCCAGACAAAGCAGGGGAGTCGACCCTCCTGTCCAGATCAGGAGGGTAGAAGAGGCTCCGAGGAAGTGTTGCCGGAAAACTTCGGTGTTCCTCTCGAGGGAGACCGGGATGTCGGGGCACTTTGTGGGTCGCATCAAGGGTGACAAGTACCGTTTCGAACTCCAATTCCTAAAGTGGGACTTCTCCTGAGACGCTGTAGCGGCACAGGGCTACATCTTGCGATGACGGGGGAACCACGTGGTTTTTCTCGAGGTGTAGCAGGATTCTCGAATTACGACGGGGAATTCAGGATGCCTCTTGTGTAGGCCCAGGGAAGTCCAATCTTCCATTCGAGTTGCGAAGGAAAGCTGGGGATTTCTCTCGAGTGACTGCAGGGCCAATAGACCTCATCTAGGCTTGTGTCCAGAAGCCAGTGTTCCTCTCCAGGGGCGACAGGGATCTCGGGGTTGCATTCCAGACACACCCGGGGAGACAGGCCTCCATCTCGAGTGGAAGCAAAGAACCCCGCTCTGCTCTCGAGTCGCGACGGGTATCTCTTGGAGCTCACTGGGTGGACTAAAGCGAGTCAAGCCTCCTGAGGCGTTTGGAGAGAGGTCGCGAGATTGGTCTCTAGGCCATGCAGGAGACGAAGGCCCTCATCTCGCGATGCCGGGGGAGTCTTGGGGTTGTTCTCGAGCGGCGGCCCCAGTGTGCGCTTTCTCACGAGGTACGACGGCGAGGTCAGTGAGCCTCTCGTGGGGCGCCAGGGAAGTCGGGTCTCCATGCGAGTGGCGAGGGCGAGCGCCTCATTGCTCTCGAGCCATGGTAGGGTGCCGGGGACCAGCCCCGGCTGATCCAGGGTATTCGAAGGAGAGACGGCGTAGGCGAAGATCAGGAAACCACTGCTTAATTAAATGTTAATTAAGGATATAAAGAGTAATAGAATGAGGATAGCTCAGTGAGGAAATTCAGTGGAGAAAAGAGGCTGAATAATTCAGCCAGAAGGTAAGAGAAAGAACGACATGGTGAGACCAAGTTTCGGTGAACAAGGCCCGCACTTTATTTTTCAAAGTAGTTTTTATACCTTAAGTTATGCATAGAGGATAATGGGGGAAGGGGTCGAGTCTTGCAGCAAACCAGGCTTTCTTCCTGCAAACTTATCATATGCAAAAGCTTAGGTGATTTGCATCATCTTCTGGCCCGGAGGCCTGTTAACATTTTAAGACCTTTTCTTCAGAAAACTTATTTTTCTCTAAAGGTGGTTGGTCAGGAGCCACCCTCCAAAAAAGCATTAGATAAAGTTGCATTCCTACAGAGCAAAGGTGTGGTGGGCTATAACAAGAAAAAGAATTAACTCAAGGGTCCCAGGTTACAAACATTAAAGCTACTACTTACACCAATTATATTAATCAATACACTGCCAGGGACACAGCAGGTAAGGGATATGGAAACTTAGCAGCAAACAATGGCCCAACAAGTGAAAAACCATTCACCAATACAATTTCTAATCAATCTTGTAACTACTCAAAAGAATCTGTGTTTAGACAGTTTAGAACATCTCCTGCCTCTCACAGTTGGGAGGCTCTGAACGATCCCATGTGGCCGGAAAAACCTATTCAGGCAGGCTAGAGGATTTCCAAAGGAGTTTGTAGGTTAAACACTGTCACACCCAGGAATTATTAACTGGAACTGTAAGCTAACTCTTTTTTCAGAGAGAGGTAGTGGGGGAGAGCCCCCCGTAAAGTCAGAGGTTTAGGTGAAAGCACAAGCAGAAAGTAGGCAGACTCTGGTTTTGGGGGTATATGCTCGAGAATTTCCAGGGGGACTCCTGAAGCTCGATCCCGCCTTTGCGTATGCCGAGCCTCCTTCCTCATGACCTTTGTCATGGGCGGAGTTCCTCACTGGCTCCCAGCAGTGATAGAATTCCAGTGGAGCTATTCCAGATCCTGAAAGATGATGCTGTGGAAAGTGCTGCACTCAATATGCAATATGCAATATGCACTCAATATGCAATATGCCGGCTCACGGCAGTAGGGGAATCTGGCCTCGAGACGTGTTGAAGAAGGTCTCTCGAGGTCTTTCTCGGGTTGAGGCAGGACACCCTGGGGTCCCTCGACTTGTGCAGGTGACCTCAGGGGGCTTCTCATGGTGGCTCTGAGAAGTCAGGGAAACTGGAGGTGGGAGGGGCCTCTCGGCACTCCACTGGGTTTGGTGCATTGGAAGAGGGCCTCATCTCCAGTTGAGGCAGGAACCTCAGGGTTCCTCTGACTTCAGACTCCGATCGCAAGGTCCCTGCAGACTTGGGACAGGAGAGTCAGGCCTCGTCTTGGGTTGAGGCATGGAACTCCGCTTGCCTCTCGAGGTGTTCCCGGGGAGACAGGCCACTTGTCGAGCGGTATTTGGAACCTGGGGGTCTTTTCCCGACGATGCACGGGCGAGTCACTGCCCCTTCGTGTTGACTTCATTCACAGGGTGGAGTTCGAAGAGGTGTCCGGGCATCGGGTTCTTATCAAGAGGGGACCGGGAAATCGGGGTCCTTCGGAATGTGGAACCACCCACGAGGCCACGTCTGGAATGTCGTCGTGAGACCGGCCTCATCCTGAGGTGCGACCGGAAGGTCGGGAACCCCTTCCAGACAAAGCAGGGGAGTCGACCCTCCTGTCCAGATCAGGAGGGTAGAAGGGGCTCAGAGGAAGTGGTGCGGGAAAACCTCGGTGTTCCTCTTGAGGGAGACCGGGATGTCGGGGCACTTTGTGGGTCGCATCAAGGGTGCCAAGTACCGTTTCGACCTCCAATACCTAACGTGGGACTTCTCCTGAGACACTGTAGCGGGAAAGGGCTTCATCTTGCGATGACGGGGGAACCACGTGGATTTTCTCGAGTTGCAGCGGGATTCTCGAGTTACGACGGGGAATTCAGGATGCCTCTTGTGTTGGCCCAGGGAAGTCCAATCTTCCATTCGAGTTGCGAAGGAAAGCTGGGGATTGCTCTCGAGTGACTGCAGGGCCAATAGACCTCATCTAGGCTTGTGTCCAGAAGCCAATGTTCCTCTCCAGGGGCGAAAGGGATCTCGGGGTTGCATTCCAGACGCACCCGGGGAGACAGGCATCCATCTCGAGTGGAAGCAAAGAACCCCGCTCTGCTCTCGAGTCGCGACGGGTATCTCTTGGAGCTCACTGGGTGGACTAAAGGGAGTCAAGCCTCCTGAGGCGTTTGGAGAGAGGTCGAGAGACTGGTCTCTAGGCCATACAGGAGACGAAGGCCCTCAAGTCGCGATGACGGGGGAGGCTCGGGGTTGTTCTCGAGCGGCGGCCCCAGTGTGCGGTTTCTCGCGAGGTACGACGGCGAGGTCAGTGAGCCTCTCGTGGGGCGGCAAGGAAGTCGGGTCTCCATGCGAATGGCGAGGGGGAGCGCGTCTTTACTCTCAAGTCATAGTAGGGGAATCTGGCCTCGAGACGTGTTGAAGAAGGTCTCTCGAGGTCTTTCTCGGGTTGAGGCAGGACACCCTGGGGTCCCTCGACTTGTGCAGGTGACCTCAGGGGGCTTCTCATGGTGGCTCTGAGAAGTCAGGGAAACTGGAGGTGGGAGGGGCCTCTCGGCACTCCACTGGGTTTGGTGCATTGGAAGAGGGCCTCATCTCCAGTTGAGGCAGGAACCTCAGGGTTCCTCTGACTTCAGACTCCGATCGCAAGGTCCCTGCAGACTTGGGACAGGAGAGTCAGGCCTCGTCTTGGGTTGAGGCATGGAACTCCGCTTGCCTCTCGAGGTGTTCCCGGGGAGACAGGCCACTTGTCGAGCGGTATTTGGAACCTGGGGGTCTTTTCCCGACGATGCACGGGCGAGTCACTGCCCCTTCGTGTTGACTTCATTCACAGGGTGGAGTTCGAAGAGGTGTCCGGGCATCGGGTTCTTATCAAGAGGGGACCGGGAAATCGGGGTCCTTCGGAATGTGGAACCACCCACGAGGCCACGTCTGGAATGTCGTCGTGAGACCGGCCTCATCCTGAGGTGCGACCGGAAGGTCGGGAACCCCTTCCAGACAAAGCAGGGGAGTCGACCCTCCTGTCCAGATCAGGAGGGTAGAAGAGGCTCCGAGGAAGTGTTGCCGGAAAACTTCGGTGTTCCTCTCGAGGGAGACCGGGATGTCGGGGCACTTTGTGGGTCGCATCAAGGGTGACAAGTACCGTTTCGAACTCCAATTCCTAAAGTGGGACTTCTCCTGAGACGCTGTAGCGGCACAGGGCTACATCTTGCGATGACGGGGGAACCACGTGGTTTTTCTCGAGGTGTAGCAGGATTCTCGAATTACGACGGGGAATTCAGGATGCCTCTTGTGTAGGCCCAGGGAAGTCCAATCTTCCATTCGAGTTGCGAAGGAAAGCTGGGGATTTCTCTCGAGTGACTGCAGGGCCAATAGACCTCATCTAGGCTTGTGTCCAGAAGCCAGTGTTCCTCTCCAGGGGCGACAGGGATCTCGGGGTTGCATTCCAGACACACCCGGGGAGACAGGCCTCCATCTCGAGTGGAAGCAAAGAACCCCGCTCTGCTCTCGAGTCGCGACGGGTATCTCTTGGAGCTCACTGGGTGGACTAAAGCGAGTCAAGCCTCCTGAGGCGTTTGGAGAGAGGTCGCGAGATTGGTCTCTAGGCCATGCAGGAGACGAAGGCCCTCATCTCGCGATGACGGGGGAGTCTTGGGGTTGTTCTCGAGCGGCGGCCCCAGTGTGCGCTTTCTCACGAGGTACGACGGCGAGGTCAGTGAGCCTCTCGTGGGGCGCCAGGGAAGTCGGGTCTCCATGCGAGTGGCGAGGGCGAGCGCCGTCATTGCTCTCGAGCCATGGTAGGGTGCCGGGGACCAGCCCCGGCTGATCCAGGGTATTCGAAGGAGAGACGGCGTAGGCGAAGATCAGGAAACCACTGCTTAATTAAATGTTAATTAAGGATATAAAGAGTAATAGAATGAGGATAGCTCAGTGAGGAAATTCAGTGGAGAAAAGAGGCTGAATAATTCAGCCAGAAGGTAAGAGAAAGAACGACATGGTGAGACCAAGTTTCGGTGAACAAGGCCCGCACTTTATTTTTCAAAGTAGTTTTTATACCTTAAGTTATGCATAGAGGATAATGGGGGAAGGGGTCGAGTCTTGCAGCAAACCAGGCTTTCTTCCTGCAAACTTATCATATGCAAAAGCTTAGGTGATTTGCATCATCTTCTGGCCCGGAGGCCTGTTAACATTTTAAGACCTTTTCTTCAGAAAACTTATTTTTCTCTAAAGGTGGTTGGTCAGGAGCCACCCTCCAAAAAAGCATTAGATAAAGTTGCATTCCTACAGAGCAAAGGTGTGGTGGGCTATAACAAGAAAAAGAATTAACTCAAGGGTCCCAGGTTACAAACATTAAAGCTACTACTTACACCAATTATATTAATCAATACACTGCCAGGGACACAGCAGGTAAGGGATATGGAAACTTAGCAGCAAACAATGGCCCAACAAGTGAAAAACCATTCACCAATACAATTTCTAATCAATCTTGTAACTACTCAAAAGAATCTGTGTTTAGACAGTTTAGAACATCTCCTGCCTCTCACAGTTGGGAGGCTCTGAACAATCCCATGTGGCCGGAAAAACCTATTCAGGCAGGCTAGAGGATTTCCAAAGGAGTTTGTAGGTTAAACACTGTCACACCCAGGAATTATTAACTGGAACTGTAAGCTAACTCTTTTTTCAGAGAGAGGTAGTGGGGGAGAGCCCCCCGTAAAGTCAGAGGTTTAGGTGAAAGCACAAGCAGAAAGTAGGCAGACTCTGGTTTTGGGGGTATATGCTCGAGAATTTCCAGGGGGACTCCTGAAGCTCGATCCCGCCTTTGCGTATGCCGAGCCTCCTTCCTCATGACCTTTGTCATGGGCGGAGTTCCTCACTGGCTCCCAGCAGTGATAGAATTCCAGTGGAGCTATTCCAGATCCTGAAAGATGATGCTGTGGAAAGTGCTGCACTCAATATGCAATATGCAATATGCACTCAATATGCAATATGCCGGCTCACGGCAGTAGGGGAATCTGGCCTCGAGACGTGTTGAAGAAGGTCTCTCGAGGTCTTTCTCGGGTTGAGGCAGGACACCCTGGGGTCCCTCGACTTGTGCAGGTGACCTCAGGGGGCTTCTCATGGTGGCTCTGAGAAGTCAGGGAAACTGGAGGTGGGAGGGGCCTCTCGGCACTCCACTGGGTTTGGTGCATTGGAAGAGGGCCTCATCTCCAGTTGAGGCAGGAACCTCAGGGTTCCTCTGACTTCAGACTCCGATCGCAAGGTCCCTGCAGACTTGGGACAGGAGAGTCAGGCCTCGTCTTGGGTTGAGGCATGGAACTCCGCTTGCCTCTCGAGGTGTTCCCGGGGAGACAGGCCACTTGTCGAGCGGTATTTGGAACCTGGGGGTCTTTTCCCGACGATGCACGGGCGAGTCACTGCCCCTTCGTGTTGACTTCATTCACAGGGTGGAGTTCGAAGAGGTGTCCGGGCATCGGGTTCTTATCAAGAGGGGACCGGGAAATCGGGGTCCTTCGGAATGTGGAACCACCCACGAGGCCACGTCTGGAATGTCGTCGTGAGACCGGCCTCATCCTGAGGTGCGACCGGAAGGTCGGGAACCCCTTCCAGACAAAGCAGGGGAGTCGACCCTCCTGTCCAGATCAGGAGGGTAGAAGGGGCTCAGAGGAAGTGGTGCGGGAAAACCTCGGTGTTCCTCTTGAGGGAGACCGGGATGTCGGGGCACTTTGTGGGTCGCATCAAGGGTGCCAAGTACCGTTTCGACCTCCAATACCTAACGTGGGACTTCTCCTGAGACACTGTAGCGGGAAAGGGCTTCATCTTGCGATGACGGGGGAACCACGTGGATTTTCTCGAGTTGCAGCGGGATTCTCGAGTTACGACGGGGAATTCAGGATGCCTCTTGTGTTGGCCCAGGGAAGTCCAATCTTCCATTCGAGTTGCGAAGGAAAGCTGGGGATTGCTCTCGAGTGACTGCAGGGCCAATAGACCTCATCTAGGCTTGTGTCCAGAAGCCAATGTTCCTCTCCAGGGGCGAAAGGGATCTCGGGGTTGCATTCCAGACGCACCCGGGGAGACAGGCATCCATCTCGAGTGGAAGCAAAGAACCCCGCTCTGCTCTCGAGTCGCGACGGGTATCTCTTGGAGCTCACTGGGTGGACTAAAGGGAGTCAAGCCTCCTGAGGCGTTTGGAGAGAGGTCGAGAGACTGGTCTCTAGGCCATACAGGAGACGAAGGCCCTCAAGTCGCGATGACGGGGGAGGCTCGGGGTTGTTCTCGAGCGGCGGCCCCAGTGTGCGGTTTCTCGCGAGGTACGACGGCGAGGTCAGTGAGCCTCTCGTGGGGCGGCAAGGAAGTCGGGTCTCCATGCGAATGGCGAGGGGGAGCGCGTCTTTACTCTCAAGTCATAGTAGGGGAATCTGGCCTCGAGACGTGTTGAAGAAGGTCTCTCGAGGTCTTTCTCGGGTTGAGGCAGGACACCCTGGGGTCCCTCGACTTGTGCAGGTGACCTCAGGGGGCTTCTCATGGTGGCTCTGAGAAGTCAGGGAAACTGGAGGTGGGAGGGGCCTCTCGGCACTCCACTGGGTTTGGTGCATTGGAAGAGGGCCTCATCTCCAGTTGAGGCAGGAACCTCAGGGTTCCTCTGACTTCAGACTCCGATCGCAAGGTCCCTGCAGACTTGGGACAGGAGAGTCAGGCCTCGTCTTGGGTTGAGGCATGGAACTCCGCTTGCCTCTCGAGGTGTTCCCGGGGAGACAGGCCACTTGTCGAGCGGTATTTGGAACCTGGGGGTCTTTTCCCGACGATGCACGGGCGAGTCACTGCCCCTTCGTGTTGACTTCATTCACAGGGTGGAGTTCGAAGAGGTGTCCGGGCATCGGGTTCTTATCAAGAGGGGACCGGGAAATCGGGGTCCTTCGGAATGTGGAACCACCCACGAGGCCACGTCTGGAATGTCGTCGTGAGACCGGCCTCATCCTGAGGTGCGACCGGAAGGTCGGGAACCCCTTCCAGACAAAGCAGGGGAGTCGACCCTCCTGTCCAGATCAGGAGGGTAGAAGAGGCTCCGAGGAAGTGTTGCCGGAAAACTTCGGTGTTCCTCTCGAGGGAGACCGGGATGTCGGGGCACTTTGTGGGTCGCATCAAGGGTGACAAGTACCGTTTCGAACTCCAATTCCTAAAGTGGGACTTCTCCTGAGACGCTGTAGCGGCACAGGGCTACATCTTGCGATGACGGGGGAACCACGTGGTTTTTCTCGAGGTGTAGCAGGATTCTCGAATTACGACGGGGAATTCAGGATGCCTCTTGTGTTGGCCCAGGGAAGTCCAATCTTCCATTCGAGTTGCGAAGGAAAGCTGGGGATTGCTCTCGAGTGACTGCAGGGCCAATAGACCTCATCTAGGCTTGTGTCCAGAAGCCAGTGTTCCTCTCCAGGGGCGACAGGGATCTCGGGGTTGCATTCCAGACACACCCGGGGAGACAGGCATCCATCTCGAGTGGAAGCAAAGAACCCCGCTCTGCTCTCGAGTCGCGACGGGTATCTCTTGGAGCTCACTGGGTGGACTAAAGGGAGTCAAGCCTCCTGAGGCGTTTGGAGAGAGGTCGCGAGATTGGTCTCTAGGCCATGCAGGAGACGAAGGCCCTCATCTCGCGATGACGGGGGAGTCTTGGGGTTGTTCTCGAGCGGCGGCCCCAGTGTGCGCTTTCTCACGAGGTACGACGGCGAGGTCAGTGAGCCTCTCGTGGGGCGCCAGGGAAGTCGGGTCTCCATGCGAGTGGCGAGGGCGAGCGCCTCATTGCTCTCGAGCCATGGTAGGGTGCCGGGGACCAGCCCCGGCTGATCCAGGGTATTCGAAGGAGAGACGGCGTAGGCGAAGATCAGGAAACCACTGCTTAATTAAATGTTAATTAAGGATATAAAGAGTAATAGAATGAGGATAGCTCAGTGAGGAAATTCAGTGGAGAAAAGAGGCTGAATAATTCAGCCAGAAGGTAAGAGAAAGAACGACATGGTGAGACCAAGTTTCGGTGAACAAGGCCCGCACTTTATTTTTCAAAGTAGTTTTTATACCTTAAGTTATGCATAGAGGATAATGGGGGAAGGGGTCGAGTCTTGCAGCAAACCAGGCTTTCTTCCTGCAAACTTATCATATGCAAAAGCTTAGGTGATTTGCATCATCTTCTGGCCCGGAGGCCTGTTAACATTTTAAGACCTTTTCTTCAGAAAACTTATTTTTCTCTAAAGGTGGTTGGTCAGGAGCCACCCTCCAAAAAAGCATTAGATAAAGTTGCATTCCTACAGAGCAAAGGTGTGGTGGGCTATAACAAGAAAAAGAATTAACTCAAGGGTCCCAGGTTACAAACATTAAAGCTACTACTTACACCAATTATATTAATCAATACACTGCCAGGGACACAGCAGGTAAGGGATATGGAAACTTAGCAGCAAACAATGGCCCAACAAGTGAAAAACCATTCACCAATACAATTTCTAATCAATCTTGTAACTACTCAAAAGAATCTGTGTTTAGACAGTTTAGAACATCTCCTGCCTCTCACAGTTGGGAGGCTCTGAACAATCCCATGTGGCCGGAAAAACCTATTCAGGCAGGCTAGAGGATTTCCAAAGGAGTTTGTAGGTTAAACACTGTCACACCCAGGAATTATTAACTGGAACTGTAAGCTAACTCTTTTTTCAGAGAGAGGTAGTGGGGGAGAGCCCCCCGTAAAGTCAGAGGTTTAGGTGAAAGCACAAGCAGAAAGTAGGCAGACTCTGGTTTTGGGGGTATATGCTCGAGAATTTCCAGGGGGACTCCTGAAGCTCGATCCCGCCTTTGCGTATGCCGAGCCTCCTTCCTCATGACCTTTGTCATGGGCGGAGTTCCTCACTGGCTCCCAGCAGTGATAGAATTCCAGTGGAGCTATTCCAGATCCTGAAAGATGATGCTGTGGAAAGTGCTGCACTCAATATGCAATATGCAATATGCACTCAATATGCAATATGCCGGCTCACGGCAGTAGGGGAATCTGGCCTCGAGACGTGTTGAAGAAGGTCTCTCGAGGTCTTTCTCGGGTTGAGGCAGGACACCCTGGGGTCCCTCGACTTGTGCAGGTGACCTCAGGGGGCTTCTCATGGTGGCTCTGAGAAGTCAGGGAAACTGGAGGTGGGAGGGGCCTCTCGGCACTCCACTGGGTTTGGTGCATTGGAAGAGGGCCTCATCTCCAGTTGAGGCAGGAACCTCAGGGTTCCTCTGACTTCAGACTCCGATCGCAAGGTCCCTGCAGACTTGGGACAGGAGAGTCAGGCCTCGTCTTGGGTTGAGGCATGGAACTCCGCTTGCCTCTCGAGGTGTTCCCGGGGAGACAGGCCACTTGTCGAGCGGTATTTGGAACCTGGGGGTCTTTTCCCGACGATGCACGGGCGAGTCACTGCCCCTTCGTGTTGACTTCATTCACAGGGTGGAGTTCGAAGAGGTGTCCGGGCATCGGGTTCTTATCAAGAGGGGACCGGGAAATCGGGGTCCTTCGGAATGTGGAACCACCCACGAGGCCACGTCTGGAATGTCGTCGTGAGACCGGCCTCATCCTGAGGTGCGACCGGAAGGTCGGGAACCCCTTCCAGACAAAGCAGGGGAGTCGACCCTCCTGTCCAGATCAGGAGGGTAGAAGAGGCTCCGAGGAAGTGTTGCCGGAAAACTTCGGTGTTCCTCTCGAGGGAGACCGGGATGTCGGGGCACTTTGTGGGTCGCATCAAGGGTGACAAGTACCGTTTCGAACTCCAATTCCTAAAGTGGGACTTCTCCTGAGACGCTGTAGCGGCACAGGGCTACATCTTGCGATGACGGGGGAACCACGTGGTTTTTCTCGAGGTGTAGCAGGATTCTCGAATTACGACGGGGAATTCAGGATGCCTCTTGTGTTGGCCCAGGGAAGTCCAATCTTCCATTCGAGTTGCGAAGGAAAGCTGGGGATTGCTCTCGAGTGACTGCAGGGCCAATAGACCTCATCTAGGCTTGTGTCCAGAAGCCAGTGTTCCTCTCCAGGGGCGACAGGGATCTCGGGGTTGCATTCCAGACACACCCGGGGAGACAGGCATCCATCTCGAGTGGAAGCAAAGAACCCCGCTCTGCTCTCGAGTCGCGACGGGTATCTCTTGGAGCTCACTGGGTGGACTAAAGGGAGTCAAGCCTCCTGAGGCGTTTGGAGAGAGGTCGCGAGATTGGTCTCTAGGCCATGCAGGAGACGAAGGCCCTCATCTCGCGATGACGGGGGAGTCTTGGGGTTGTTCTCGAGCGGCGGCCCCAGTGTGCGCTTTCTCACGAGGTACGACGGCGAGGTCAGTGAGCCTCTCGTGGGGCGCCAGGGAAGTCGGGTCTCCATGCGAGTGGCGAGGGCGAGCGCCTCATTGCTCTCGAGCCATGGTAGGGTGCCGGGGACCAGCCCCGGCTGATCCAGGGTATTCGAAGGAGAGACGGCGTAGGCGAAGATCAGGAAACCACTGCTTAATTAAATGTTAATTAAGGATATAAAGAGTAATAGAATGAGGATAGCTCAGTGAGGAAATTCAGTGGAGAAAAGAGGCTGAATAATTCAGCCAGAAGGTAAGAGAAAGAACGACATGGTGAGACCAAGTTTCGGTGAACAAGGCCCGCACTTTATTTTTCAAAGTAGTTTTTATACCTTAAGTTATGCATAGAGGATAATGGGGGAAGGGGTCGAGTCTTGCAGCAAACCAGGCTTTCTTCCTGCAAACTTATCATATGCAAAAGCTTAGGTGATTTGCATCATCTTCTGGCCCGGAGGCCTGTTAACATTTTAAGACCTTTTCTTCAGAAAACTTATTTTTCTCTAAAGGTGGTTGGTCAGGAGCCACCCTCCAAAAAAGCATTAGATAAAGTTGCATTCCTACAGAGCAAAGGTGTGGTGGGCTATAACAAGAAAAAGAATTAACTCAAGGGTCCCAGGTTACAAACATTAAAGCTACTACTTACACCAATTATATTAATCAATACACTGCCAGGGACACAGCAGGTAAGGGATATGGAAACTTAGCAGCAAACAATGGCCCAACAAGTGAAAAACCATTCACCAATACAATTTCTAATCAATCTTGTAACTACTCAAAAGAATCTGTGTTTAGACAGTTTAGAACATCTCCTGCCTCTCACAGTTGGGAGGCTCTGAACAATCCCATGTGGCCGGAAAAACCTATTCAGGCAGGCTAGAGGATTTCCAAAGGAGTTTGTAGGTTAAACACTGTCACACCCAGGAATTATTAACTGGAACTGTAAGCTAACTCTTTTTTCAGAGAGAGGTAGTGGGGGAGAGCCCCCCGTAAAGTCAGAGGTTTAGGTGAAAGCACAAGCAGAAAGTAGGCAGACTCTGGTTTTGGGGGTATATGCTCGAGAATTTCCAGGGGGACTCCTGAAGCTCGATCCCGCCTTTGCGTATGCCGAGCCTCCTTCCTCATGACCTTTGTCATGGGCGGAGTTCCTCACTGGCTCCCAGCAGTGATAGAATTCCAGTGGAGCTATTCCAGATCCTGAAAGATGATGCTGTGGAAAGTGCTGCACTCAATATGCAATATGCAATATGCACTCAATATGCAATATGCCGGCTCACGGCAGTAGGGGAATCTGGCCTCGAGACGTGTTGAAGAAGGTCTCTCGAGGTCTTTCTCGGGTTGAGGCAGGACACCCTGGGGTCCCTCGACTTGTGCAGGTGACCTCAGGGGGCTTCTCATGGTGGCTCTG
This sequence comes from Bos indicus, assembly GCF_029378745.1. Classification (NCBI taxonomy): domain Eukaryota; kingdom Metazoa; phylum Chordata; class Mammalia; order Artiodactyla; family Bovidae; genus Bos; species Bos indicus. Next base: position 69,696 of record NW_027223746.1, on the reverse strand, counting down.
AGAAGTCAGGGAAACTGGAGGTGGGAGGGGCCTCTCGGCACTCCACTGGGTTTGGTGCATTGGAAGAGGGCCTCATCTCCAGTTGAGGCAGGAACCTCAGGGTTCCTCTGACTTCAGACTCCGATCGCAAGGTCCCTGCAGACTTGGGACAGGAGAGTCAGGCCTCGTCTTGGGTTGAGGCATGGAACTCCGCTTGCCTCTCGAGGTGTTCCCGGGGAGACAGGCCACTTGTCGAGCGGTATTTGGAACCTGGGGGTCTTTTCCCGACGATGCACGGGCGAGTCACTGCCCCTTCGTGTTGACTTCATTCACAGGGTGGAGTTCGAAGAGGTGTCCGGGCATCGGGTTCTTATCAAGAGGGGACCGGGAAATCGGGGTCCTTCGGAATGTGGAACCACCCACGAGGCCACGTCTGGAATGTCGTCGTGAGACCGGCCTCATCCTGAGGTGCGACCGGAAGGTCGGGAACCCCTTCCAGACAAAGCAGGGGAGTCGACCCTCCTGTCCAGATCAGGAGGGTAGAAGGGGCTCAGAGGAAGTGGTGCGGGAAAACCTCGGTGTTCCTCTTGAGGGAGACCGGGATGTCGGGGCACTTTGTGGGTCGCATCAAGGGTGCCAAGTACCGTTTCGACCTCCAATACCTAACGTGGGACTTCTCCTGAGACACTGTAGCGGGAAAGGGCTTCATCTTGCGATGACGGGGGAACCACGTGGATTTTCTCGAGTTGCAGCGGGATTCTCGAGTTACGACGGGGAATTCAGGATGCCTCTTGTGTTGGCCCAGGGAAGTCCAATCTTCCATTCGAGTTGCGAAGGAAAGCTGGGGATTGCTCTCGAGTGACTGCAGGGCCAATAGACCTCATCTAGGCTTGTGTCCAGAAGCCAATGTTCCTCTCCAGGGGCGAAAGGGATCTCGGGGTTGCATTCCAGACGCACCCGGGGAGACAGGCATCCATCTCGAGTGGAAGCAAAGAACCCCGCTCTGCTCTCGAGTCGCGACGGGTATCTCTTGGAGCTCACTGGGTGGACTAAAGGGAGTCAAGCCTCCTGAGGCGTTTGGAGAGAGGTCGAGAGACTGGTCTCTAGGCCATACAGGAGACGAAGGCCCTCAAGTCGCGATGACGGGGGAGGCTCGGGGTTGTTCTCGAGCGGCGGCCCCAGTGTGCGGTTTCTCGCGAGGTACGACGGCGAGGTCAGTGAGCCTCTCGTGGGGCGGCAAGGAAGTCGGGTCTCCATGCGAATGGCGAGGGGGAGCGCGTCTTTACTCTCAAGTCATAGTAGGGGAATCTGGCCTCGAGACGTGTTGAAGAAGGTCTCTCGAGGTCTTTCTCGGGTTGAGGCAGGACACCCTGGGGTCCCTCGACTTGTGCAGGTGACCTCAGGGGGCTTCTCATGGTGGCTCTGAGAAGTCAGGGAAACTGGAGGTGGGAGGGGCCTCTCGGCACTCCACTGGGTTTGGTGCATTGGAAGAGGGCCTCATCTCCAGTTGAGGCAGGAACCTCAGGGTTCCTCTGACTTCAGACTCCGATCGCAAGGTCCCTGCAGACTTGGGACAGGAGAGTCAGGCCTCGTCTTGGGTTGAGGCATGGAACTCCGCTTGCCTCTCGAGGTGTTCCCGGGGAGACAGGCCACTTGTCGAGCGGTATTTGGAACCTGGGGGTCTTTTCCCGACGATGCACGGGCGAGTCACTGCCCCTTCGTGTTGACTTCATTCACAGGGTGGAGTTCGAAGAGGTGTCCGGGCATCGGGTTCTTATCAAGAGGGGACCGGGAAATCGGGGTCCTTCGGAATGTGGAACCACCCACGAGGCCACGTCTGGAATGTCGTCGTGAGACCGGCCTCATCCTGAGGTGCGACCGGAAGGTCGGGAACCCCTTCCAGACAAAGCAGGGGAGTCGACCCTCCTGTCCAGATCAGGAGGGTAGAAGGGGCTCCGAGGAAGTGTTGCCGGAAAACTTCGGTGTTCCTCTCGAGGGAGACCGGGATGTCGGGGCACTTTGTGGGTCGCATCAAGGGTGACAAGTACCGTTTCGAACTCCAATTCCTAAAGTGGGACTTCTCCTGAGACGCTGTAGCGGCACAGGGCTACATCTTGCGATGACGGGGGAACCACGTGGTTTTTCTCGAGGTGTAGCAGGATTCTCGAATTACGACGGGGAATTCAGGATGCCTCTTGTGTTGGCCCAGGGAAGTCCAATCTTCCATTCGAGTTGCGAAGGAAAGCTGGGGATTGCTCTCGAGTGACTGCAGGGCCAATAGACCTCATCTAGGCTTGTGTCCAGAAGCCAGTGTTCCTCTCCAGGGGCGACAGGGATCTCGGGGTTGCATTCCAGACACACCCGGGGAGACAGGCATCCATCTCGAGTGGAAGCAAAGAACCCCGCTCTGCTCTCGAGTCGCGACGGGTATCTCTTGGAGCTCACTGGGTGGACTAAAGGGAGTCAAGCCTCCTGAGGCGTTTGGAGAGAGGTCGCGAGATTGGTCTCTAGGCCATGCAGGAGACGAAGGCCCTCATCTCGCGATGACGGGGGAGTCTTGGGGTTGTTCTCGAGCGGCGGCCCCAGTGTGCGCTTTCTCACGAGGTACGACGGCGAGGTCAGTGAGCCTCTCGTGGGGCGCCAGGGAAGTCGGGTCTCCATGCGAGTGGCGAGGGCGAGCGCCTCATTGCTCTCGAGCCATGGTAGGGTGCCGGGGACCAGCCCCGGCTGATCCAGGGTATTCGAAGGAGAGACGGCGTAGGCGAAGATCAGGAAACCACTGCTTAATTAAATGTTAATTAAGGATATAAAGAGTAATAGAATGAGGATAGCTCAGTGAGGAAATTCAGTGGAGAAAAGAGGCTGAATAATTCAGCCAGAAGGTAAGAGAAAGAACGACATGGTGAGACCAAGTTTCGGTGAACAAGGCCCGCACTTTATTTTTCAAAGTAGTTTTTATACCTTAAGTTATGCATAGAGGATAATGGGGGAAGGGGTCGAGTCTTGCAGCAAACCAGGCTTTCTTCCTGCAAACTTATCATATGCAAAAGCTTAGGTGATTTGCATCATCTTCTGGCCCGGAGGCCTGTTAACATTTTAAGACCTTTTCTTCAGAAAACTTATTTTTCTCTAAAGGTGGTTGGTCAGGAGCCACCCTCCAAAAAAGCATTAGATAAAGTTGCATTCCTACAGAGCAAAGGTGTGGTGGGCTATAACAAGAAAAAGAATTAACTCAAGGGTCCCAGGTTACAAACATTAAAGCTACTACTTACACCAATTATATTAATCAATACACTGCCAGGGACACAGCAGGTAAGGGATATGGAAACTTAGCAGCAAACAATGGCCCAACAAGTGAAAAACCATTCACCAATACAATTTCTAATCAATCTTGTAACTACTCAAAAGAATCTGTGTTTAGACAGTTTAGAACATCTCCTGCCTCTCACAGTTGGGAGGCTCTGAACAATCCCATGTGGCCGGAAAAACCTATTCAGGCAGGCTAGAGGATTTCCAAAGGAGTTTGTAGGTTAAACACTGTCACACCCAGGAATTATTAACTGGAACTGTAAGCTAACTCTTTTTTCAGAGAGAGGTAGTGGGGGAGAGCCCCCCGTAAAGTCAGAGGTTTAGGTGAAAGCACAAGCAGAAAGTAGGCAGACTCTGGTTTTGGGGGTATATGCTCGAGAATTTCCAGGGGGACTCCTGAAGCTCGATCCCGCCTTTGCGTATGCCGAGCCTCCTTCCTCATGACCTTTGTCATGGGCGGAGTTCCTCACTGGCTCCCAGCAGTGATAGAATTCCAGTGGAGCTATTCCAGATCCTGAAAGATGATGCTGTGGAAAGTGCTGCACTCAATATGCAATATGCAATATGCACTCAATATGCAATATGCCGGCTCACGGCAGTAGGGGAATCTGGCCTCGAGACGTGTTGAAGAAGGTCTCTCGAGGTCTTTCTCGGGTTGAGGCAGGACACCCTGGGGTCCCTCGACTTGTGCAGGTGACCTCAGGGGGCTTCTCATGGTGGCTCTGAGAAGTCAGGGAAACTGGAGGTGGGAGGGGCCTCTCGGCACTCCACTGGGTTTGGTGCATTGGAAGAGGGCCTCATCTCCAGTTGAGGCAGGAACCTCAGGGTTCCTCTGACTTCAGACTCCGATCGCAAGGTCCCTGCAGACTTGGGACAGGAGAGTCAGGCCTCGTCTTGGGTTGAGGCATGGAACTCCGCTTGCCTCTCGAGGTGTTCCCGGGGAGACAGGCCACTTGTCGAGCGGTATTTGGAACCTGGGGGTCTTTTCCCGACGATGCACGGGCGAGTCACTGCCCCTTCGTGTTGACTTCATTCACAGGGTGGAGTTCGAAGAGGTGTCCGGGCATCGGGTTCTTATCAAGAGGGGACCGGGAAATCGGGGTCCTTCGGAATGTGGAACCACCCACGAGGCCACGTCTGGAATGTCGTCGTGAGACCGGCCTCATCCTGAGGTGCGACCGGAAGGTCGGGAACCCCTTCCAGACAAAGCAGGGGAGTCGACCCTCCTGTCCAGATCAGGAGGGTAGAAGGGGCTCCGAGGAAGTGTTGCCGGAAAACTTCGGTGTTCCTCTCGAGGGAGACCGGGATGTCGGGGCACTTTGTGGGTCGCATCAAGGGTGACAAGTACCGTTTCGAACTCCAATTCCTAAAGTGGGACTTCTCCTGAGACGCTGTAGCGGCACAGGGCTACATCTTGCGATGACGGGGGAACCACGTGGTTTTTCTCGAGGTGTAGCAGGATTCTCGAATTACGACGGGGAATTCAGGATGCCTCTTGTGTTGGCCCAGGGAAGTCCAATCTTCCATTCGAGTTGCGAAGGAAAGCTGGGGATTGCTCTCGAGTGACTGCAGGGCCAATAGACCTCATCTAGGCTTGTGTCCAGAAGCCAGTGTTCCTCTCCAGGGGCGACAGGGATCTCGGGGTTGCATTCCAGACACACCCGGGGAGACAGGCATCCATCTCGAGTGGAAGCAAAGAACCCCGCTCTGCTCTCGAGTCGCGACGGGTATCTCTTGGAGCTCACTGGGTGGACTAAAGGGAGTCAAGCCTCCTGAGGCGTTTGGAGAGAGGTCGCGAGATTGGTCTCTAGGCCATGCAGGAGACGAAGGCCCTCATCTCGCGATGACGGGGGAGTCTTGGGGTTGTTCTCGAGCGGCGGCCCCAGTGTGCGCTTTCTCACGAGGTACGACGGCGAGGTCAGTGAGCCTCTCGTGGGGCGCCAGGGAAGTCGGGTCTCCATGCGAGTGGCGAGGGCGAGCGCCTCATTGCTCTCGAGCCATGGTAGGGTGCCGGGGACCAGCCCCGGCTGATCCAGGGTATTCGAAGGAGAGACGGCGTAGGCGAAGATCAGGAAACCACTGCTTAATTAAATGTTAATTAAGGATATAAAGAGTAATAGAATGAGGATAGCTCAGTGAGGAAATTCAGTGGAGAAAAGAGGCTGAATAATTCAGCCAGAAGGTAAGAGAAAGAACGACATGGTGAGACCAAGTTTCGGTGAACAAGGCCCGCACTTTATTTTTCAAAGTAGTTTTTATACCTTAAGTTATGCATAGAGGATAATGGGGGAAGGGGTCGAGTCTTGCAGCAAACCAGGCTTTCTTCCTGCAAACTTATCATATGCAAAAGCTTAGGTGATTTGCATCATCTTCTGGCCCGGAGGCCTGTTAACATTTTAAGACCTTTTCTTCAGAAAACTTATTTTTCTCTAAAGGTGGTTGGTCAGGAGCCACCCTCCAAAAAAGCATTAGATAAAGTTGCATTCCTACAGAGCAAAGGTGTGGTGGGCTATAACAAGAAAAAGAATTAACTCAAGGGTCCCAGGTTACAAACATTAAAGCTACTACTTACACCAATTATATTAATCAATACACTGCCAGGGACACAGCAGGTAAGGGATATGGAAACTTAGCAGCAAACAATGGCCCAACAAGTGAAAAACCATTCACCAATACAATTTCTAATCAATCTTGTAACTACTCAAAAGAATCTGTGTTTAGACAGTTTAGAACATCTCCTGCCTCTCACAGTTGGGAGGCTCTGAACAATCCCATGTGGCCGGAAAAACCTATTCAGGCAGGCTAGAGGATTTCCAAAGGAGTTTGTAGGTTAAACACTGTCACACCCAGGAATTATTAACTGGAACTGTAAGCTAACTCTTTTTTCAGAGAGAGGTAGTGGGGGAGAGCCCCCCGTAAAGTCAGAGGTTTAGGTGAAAGCACAAGCAGAAAGTAGGCAGACTCTGGTTTTGGGGGTATATGCTCGAGAATTTCCAGGGGGACTCCTGAAGCTCGATCCCGCCTTTGCGTATGCCGAGCCTCCTTCCTCATGACCTTTGTCATGGGCGGAGTTCCTCACTGGCTCCCAGCAGTGATAGAATTCCAGTGGAGCTATTCCAGATCCTGAAAGATGATGCTGTGGAAAGTGCTGCACTCAATATGCAATATGCAATATGCACTCAATATGCAATATGCCGGCTCACGGCAGTAGGGGAATCTGGCCTCGAGACGTGTTGAAGAAGGTCTCTCGAGGTCTTTCTCGGGTTGAGGCAGGACACCCTGGGGTCCCTCGACTTGTGCAGGTGACCTCAGGGGGCTTCTCATGGTGGCTCTGAGAAGTCAGGGAAACTGGAGGTGGGAGGGGCCTCTCGGCACTCCACTGGGTTTGGTGCATTGGAAGAGGGCCTCATCTCCAGTTGAGGCAGGAACCTCAGGGTTCCTCTGACTTCAGACTCCGATCGCAAGGTCCCTGCAGACTTGGGACAGGAGAGTCAGGCCTCGTCTTGGGTTGAGGCATGGAACTCCGCTTGCCTCTCGAGGTGTTCCCGGGGAGACAGGCCACTTGTCGAGCGGTATTTGGAACCTGGGGGTCTTTTCCCGACGATGCACGGGCGAGTCACTGCCCCTTCGTGTTGACTTCATTCACAGGGTGGAGTTCGAAGAGGTGTCCGGGCATCGGGTTCTTATCAAGAGGGGACCGGGAAATCGGGGTCCTTCGGAATGTGGAACCACCCACGAGGCCACGTCTGGAATGTCGTCGTGAGACCGGCCTCATCCTGAGGTGCGACCGGAAGGTCGGGAACCCCTTCCAGACAAAGCAGGGGAGTCGACCCTCCTGTCCAGATCAGGAGGGTAGAAGGGGCTCAGAGGAAGTGGTGCGGGAAAACCTCGGTGTTCCTCTTGAGGGAGACCGGGATGTCGGGGCACTTTGTGGGTCGCATCAAGGGTGCCAAGTACCGTTTCGACCTCCAATACCTAACGTGGGACTTCTCCTGAGACACTGTAGCGGGAAAGGGCTTCATCTTGCGATGACGGGGGAACCACGTGGATTTTCTCGAGTTGCAGCGGGATTCTCGAGTTACGACGGGGAATTCAGGATGCCTCTTGTGTTGGCCCAGGGAAGTCCAATCTTCCATTCGAGTTGCGAAGGAAAGCTGGGGATTGCTCTCGAGTGACTGCAGGGCCAATAGACCTCATCTAGGCTTGTGTCCAGAAGCCAATGTTCCTCTCCAGGGGCGAAAGGGATCTCGGGGTTGCATTCCAGACGCACCCGGGGAGACAGGCATCCATCTCGAGTGGAAGCAAAGAACCCCGCTCTGCTCTCGAGTCGCGACGGGTATCTCTTGGAGCTCACTGGGTGGACTAAAGGGAGTCAAGCCTCCTGAGGCGTTTGGAGAGAGGTCGAGAGACTGGTCTCTAGGCCATACAGGAGACGAAGGCCCTCAAGTCGCGATGACGGGGGAGGCTCGGGGTTGTTCTCGAGCGGCGGCCCCAGTGTGCGGTTTCTCGCGAGGTACGACGGCGAGGTCAGTGAGCCTCTCGTGGGGCGGCAAGGAAGTCGGGTCTCCATGCGAATGGCGAGGGGGAGCGCGTCTTTACTCTCAAGTCATAGTAGGGGAATCTGGCCTCGAGACGTGTTGAAGAAGGTCTCTCGAGGTCTTTCTCGGGTTGAGGCAGGACACCCTGGGGTCCCTCGACTTGTGCAGGTGACCTCAGGGGGCTTCTCATGGTGGCTCTGAGAAGTCAGGGAAACTGGAGGTGGGAGGGGCCTCTCGGCACTCCACTGGGTTTGGTGCATTGGAAGAGGGCCTCATCTCCAGTTGAGGCAGGAACCTCAGGGTTCCTCTGACTTCAGACTCCGATCGCAAGGTCCCTGCAGACTTGGGACAGGAGAGTCAGGCCTCGTCTTGGGTTGAGGCATGGAACTCCGCTTGCCTCTCGAGGTGTTCCCGGGGAGACAGGCCACTTGTCGAGCGGTATTTGGAACCTGGGGGTCTTTTCCCGACGATGCACGGGCGAGTCACTGCCCCTTCGTGTTGACTTCATTCACAGGGTGGAGTTCGAAGAGGTGTCCGGGCATCGGGTTCTTATCAAGAGGGGACCGGGAAATCGGGGTCCTTCGGAATGTGGAACCACCCACGAGGCCACGTCTGGAATGTCGTCGTGAGACCGGCCTCATCCTGAGGTGCGACCGGAAGGTCGGGAACCCCTTCCAGACAAAGCAGGGGAGTCGACCCTCCTGTCCAGATCAGGAGGGTAGAAGGGGCTCCGAGGAAGTGTTGCCGGAAAACTTCGGTGTTCCTCTCGAGGGAGACCGGGATGTCGGGGCACTTTGTGGGTCGCATCAAGGGTGACAAGTACCGTTTCGAACTCCAATTCCTAAAGTGGGACTTCTCCTGAGACGCTGTAGCGGCACAGGGCTACATCTTGCGATGACGGGGGAACCACGTGGTTTTTCTCGAGGTGTAGCAGGATTCTCGAATTACGACGGGGAATTCAGGATGCCTCTTGTGTTGGCCCAGGGAAGTCCAATCTTCCATTCGAGTTGCGAAGGAAAGCTGGGGATTGCTCTCGAGTGACTGCAGGGCCAATAGACCTCATCTAGGCTTGTGTCCAGAAGCCAGTGTTCCTCTCCAGGGGCGACAGGGATCTCGGGGTTGCATTCCAGACACACCCGGGGAGACAGGCATCCATCTCGAGTGGAAGCAAAGAACCCCGCTCTGCTCTCGAGTCGCGACGGGTATCTCTTGGAGCTCACTGGGTGGACTAAAGGGAGTCAAGCCTCCTGAGGCGTTTGGAGAGAGGTCGCGAGATTGGTCTCTAGGCCATGCAGGAGACGAAGGCCCTCATCTCGCGATGACGGGGGAGTCTTGGGGTTGTTCTCGAGCGGCGGCCCCAGTGTGCGCTTTCTCACGAGGTACGACGGCGAGGTCAGTGAGCCTCTCGTGGGGCGCCAGGGAAGTCGGGTCTCCATGCGAGTGGCGAGGGCGAGCGCCTCATTGCTCTCGAGCCATGGTAGGGTGCCGGGGACCAGCCCCGGCTGATCCAGGGTATTCGAAGGAGAGACGGCGTAGGCGAAGATCAGGAAACCACTGCTTAATTAAATGTTAATTAAGGATATAAAGAGTAATAGAATGAGGATAGCTCAGTGAGGAAATTCAGTGGAGAAAAGAGGCTGAATAATTCAGCCAGAAGGTAAGAGAAAGAACGACATGGTGAGACCAAGTTTCGGTGAACAAGGCCCGCACTTTATTTTTCAAAGTAGTTTTTATACCTTAAGTTATGCATAGAGGATAATGGGGGAAGGGGTCGAGTCTTGCAGCAAACCAGGCTTTCTTCCTGCAAACTTATCATATGCAAAAGCTTAGGTGATTTGCATCATCTTCTGGCCCGGAGGCCTGTTAACATTTTAAGACCTTTTCTTCAGAAAACTTATTTTTCTCTAAAGGTGGTTGGTCAGGAGCCACCCTCCAAAAAAGCATTAGATAAAGTTGCATTCCTACAGAGCAAAGGTGTGGTGGGCTATAACAAGAAAAAGAATTAACTCAAGGGTCCCAGGTTACAAACATTAAAGCTACTACTTACACCAATTATATTAATCAATACACTGCCAGGGACACAGCAGGTAAGGGATATGGAAACTTAGCAGCAAACAATGGCCCAACAAGTGAAAAACCATTCACCAATACAATTTCTAATCAATCTTGTAACTACTCAAAAGAATCTGTGTTTAGACAGTTTAGAACATCTCCTGCCTCTCACAGTTGGGAGGCTCTGAACAATCCCATGTGGCCGGAAAAACCTATTCAGGCAGGCTAGAGGATTTCCAAAGGAGTTTGTAGGTTAAACACTGTCACACCCAGGAATTATTAACTGGAACTGTAAGCTAACTCTTTTTTCAGAGAGAGGTAGTGGGGGAGAGCCCCCCGTAAAGTCAGAGGTTTAGGTGAAAGCACAAGCAGAAAGTAGGCAGACTCTGGTTTTGGGGGTATATGCTCGAGAATTTCCAGGGGGACTCCTGAAGCTCGATCCCGCCTTTGCGTATGCCGAGCCTCCTTCCTCATGACCTTTGTCATGGGCGGAGTTCCTCACTGGCTCCCAGCAGTGATAGAATTCCAGTGGAGCTATTCCAGATCCTGAAAGATGATGCTGTGGAAAGTGCTGCACTCAATATGCAATATGCAATATGCACTCAATATGCAATATGCCGGCTCACGGCAGTAGGGGAATCTGGCCTCGAGACGTGTTGAAGAAGGTCTCTCGAGGTCTTTCTCGGGTTGAGGCAGGACACCCTGGGGTCCCTCGACTTGTGCAGGTGACCTCAGGGGGCTTCTCATGGTGGCTCTGAGAAGTCAGGGAAACTGGAGGTGGGAGGGGCCTCTCGGCACTCCACTGGGTTTGGTGCATTGGAAGAGGGCCTCATCTCCAGTTGAGGCAGGAACCTCAGGGTTCCTCTGACTTCAGACTCCGATCGCAAGGTCCCTGCAGACTTGGGACAGGAGAGTCAGGCCTCGTCTTGGGTTGAGGCATGGAACTCCGCTTGCCTCTCGAGGTGTTCCCGGGGAGACAGGCCACTTGTCGAGCGGTATTTGGAACCTGGGGGTCTTTTCCCGACGATGCACGGGCGAGTCACTGCCCCTTCGTGTTGACTTCATTCACAGGGTGGAGTTCGAAGAGGTGTCCGGGCATCGGGTTCTTATCAAGAGGGGACCGGGAAATCGGGGTCCTTCGGAATGTGGAACCACCCACGAGGCCACGTCTGGAATGTCGTCGTGAGACCGGCCTCATCCTGAGGTGCGACCGGAAGGTCGGGAACCCCTTCCAGACAAAGCAGGGGAGTCGACCCTCCTGTCCAGATCAGGAGGGTAGAAGGGGCTCCGAGGAAGTGTTGCCGGAAAACTTCGGTGTTCCTCTCGAGGGAGACCGGGATGTCGGGGCACTTTGTGGGTCGCATCAAGGGTGACAAGTACCGTTTCGAACTCCAATTCCTAAAGTGGGACTTCTCCTGAGACGCTGTAGCGGCACAGGGCTACATCTTGCGATGACGGGGGAACCACGTGGTTTTTCTCGAGGTGTAGCAGGATTCTCGAATTACGACGGGGAATTCAGGATGCCTCTTGTGTTGGCCCAGGGAAGTCCAATCTTCCATTCGAGTTGCGAAGGAAAGCTGGGGATTGCTCTCGAGTGACTGCAGGGCCAATAGACCTCATCTAGGCTTGTGTCCAGAAGCCAGTGTTCCTCTCCAGGGGCGACAGGGATCTCGGGGTTGCATTCCAGACACACCCGGGGAGACAGGCATCCATCTCGAGTGGAAGCAAAGAACCCCGCTCTGCTCTCGAGTCGCGACGGGTATCTCTTGGAGCTCACTGGGTGGACTAAAGGGAGTCAAGCCTCCTGAGGCGTTTGGAGAGAGGTCGCGAGATTGGTCTCTAGGCCATGCAGGAGACGAAGGCCCTCATCTCGCGATGACGGGGGAGTCTTGGGGTTGTTCTCGAGCGGCGGCCCCAGTGTGCGCTTTCTCACGAGGTACGACGGCGAGGTCAGTGAGCCTCTCGTGGGGCGCCAGGGAAGTCGGGTCTCCATGCGAGTGGCGAGGGCGAGCGCCTCATTGCTCTCGAGCCATGGTAGGGTGCCGGGGACCAGCCCCGGCTGATCCAGGGTATTCGAAGGAGAGACGGCGTAGGCGAAGATCAGGAAACCACTGCTTAATTAAATGTTAATTAAGGATATAAAGAGTAATAGAATGAGGATAGCTCAGTGAGGAAATTCAGTGGAGAAAAGAGGCTGAATAATTCAGCCAGAAGGTAAGAGAAAGAACGACATGGTGAGACCAAGTTTCGGTGAACAAGGCCCGCACTTTATTTTTCAAAGTAGTTTTTATACCTTAAGTTATGCATAGAGGATAATGGGGGAAGGGGTCGAGTCTTGCAGCAAACCAGGCTTTCTTCCTGCAAACTTATCATATGCAAAAGCTTAGGTGATTTGCATCATCTTCTGGCCCGGAGGCCTGTTAACATTTTAAGACCTTTTCTTCAGAAAACTTATTTTTCTCTAAAGGTGGTTGGTCAGGAGCCACCCTCCAAAAAAGCATTAGATAAAGTTGCATTCCTACAGAGCAAAGGTGTGGTGGGCTATAACAAGAAAAAGAATTAACTCAAGGGTCCCAGGTTACAAACATTAAAGCTACTACTTACACCAATTATATTAATCAATACACTGCCAGGGACACAGCAGGTAAGGGATATGGAAACTTAGCAGCAAACAATGGCCCAACAAGTGAAAAACCATTCACCAATACAATTTCTAATCAATCTTGTAACTACTCAAAAGAATCTGTGTTTAGACAGTTTAGAACATCTCCTGCCTCTCACAGTTGGGAGGCTCTGAACAATCCCATGTGGCCGGAAAAACCTATTCAGGCAGGCTAGAGGATTTCCAAAGGAGTTTGTAGGTTAAACACTGTCACACCCAGGAATTATTAACTGGAACTGTAAGCTAACTCTTTTTTCAGAGAGAGGTAGTGGGGGAGAGCCCCCCGTAAAGTCAGAGGTTTAGGTGAAAGCACAAGCAGAAAGTAGGCAGACTCTGGTTTTGGGGGTATATGCTCGAGAATTTCCAGGGGGACTCCTGAAGCTCGATCCCGCCTTTGCGTATGCCGAGCCTCCTTCCTCATGACCTTTGTCATGGGCGGAGTTCCTCACTGGCTCCCAGCAGTGATAGAATTCCAGTGGAGCTATTCCAGATCCTGAAAGATGATGCTGTGGAAAGTGCTGCACTCAATATGCAATATGCAATATGCACTCAATATGCAATATGCCGGCTCACGGCAGTAGGGGAATCTGGCCTCGAGACGTGTTGAAGAAGGTCTCTCGAGGTCTTTCTCGGGTTGAGGCAGGACACCCTGGGGTCCCTCGACTTGTGCAGGTGACCTCAGGGGGCTTCTCATGGTGGCTCTGAGAAGTCAGGGAAACTGGAGGTGGGAGGGGCCTCTCGGCACTCCACTGGGTTTGGTGCATTGGAAGAGGGCCTCATCTCCAGTTGAGGCAGGAACCTCAGGGTTCCTCTGACTTCAGACTCCGATCGCAAGGTCCCTGCAGACTTGGGACAGGAGAGTCAGGCCTCGTCTTGGGTTGAGGCATGGAACTCCGCTTGCCTCTCGAGGTGTTCCCGGGGAGACAGGCCACTTGTCGAGCGGTATTTGGAACCTGGGGGTCTTTTCCCGACGATGCACGGGCGAGTCACTGCCCCTTCGTGTTGACTTCATTCACAGGGTGGAGTTCGAAGAGGTGTCCGGGCATCGGGTTCTTATCAAGAGGGGACCGGGAAATCGGGGTCCTTCGGAATGTGGAACCACCCACGAGGCCACGTCTGGAATGTCGTCGTGAGACCGGCCTCATCCTGAGGTGCGACCGGAAGGTCGGGAACCCCTTCCAGACAAAGCAGGGGAGTCGACCCTCCTGTCCAGATCAGGAGGGTAGAAGGGGCTCAGAGGAAGTGGTGCGGGAAAACCTCGGTGTTCCTCTTGAGGGAGACCGGGATGTCGGGGCACTTTGTGGGTCGCATCAAGGGTGCCAAGTACCGTTTCGACCTCCAATACCTAACGTGGGACTTCTCCTGAGACACTGTAGCGGGAAAGGGCTTCATCTTGCGATGACGGGGGAACCACGTGGATTTTCTCGAGTTGCAGCGGGATTCTCGAGTTACGACGGGGAATTCAGGATGCCTCTTGTGTTGGCCCAGGGAAGTCCAATCTTCCATTCGAGTTGCGAAGGAAAGCTGGGGATTGCTCTCGAGTGACTGCAGGGCCAATAGACCTCATCTAGGCTTGTGTCCAGAAGCCAATGTTCCTCTCCAGGGGCGAAAGGGATCTCGGGGTTGCATTCCAGACGCACCCGGGGAGACAGGCATCCATCTCGAGTGGAAGCAAAGAACCCCGCTCTGCTCTCGAGTCGCGACGGGTATCTCTTGGAGCTCACTGGGTGGACTAAAGGGAGTCAAGCCTCCTGAGGCGTTTGGAGAGAGGTCGAGAGACTGGTCTCTAGGCCATACAGGAGACGAAGGCCCTCAAGTCGCGATGACGGGGGAGGCTCGGGGTTGTTCTCGAGCGGCGGCCCCAGTGTGCGGTTTCTCGCGAGGTACGACGGCGAGGTCAGTGAGCCTCTCGTGGGGCGGCAAGGAAGTCGGGTCTCCATGCGAATGGCGAGGGGGAGCGCGTCTTTACTCTCAAGTCATAGTAGGGGAATCTGGCCTCGAGACGTGTTGAAGAAGGTCTCTCGAGGTCTTTCTCGGGTTGAGGCAGGACACCCTGGGGTCCCTCGACTTGTGCAGGTGACCTCAGGGGGCTTCTCATGGTGGCTCTGAGAAGTCAGGGAAACTGGAGGTGGGAGGGGCCTCTCGGCACTCCACTGGGTTTGGTGCATTGGAAGAGGGCCTCATCTCCAGTTGAGGCAGGAACCTCAGGGTTCCTCTGACTTCAGACTCCGATCGCAAGGTCCCTGCAGACTTGGGACAGGAGAGTCAGGCCTCGTCTTGGGTTGAGGCATGGAACTCCGCTTGCCTCTCGAGGTGTTCCCGGGGAGACAGGCCACTTGTCGAGCGGTATTTGGAACCTGGGGGTCTTTTCCCGACGATGCACGGGCGAGTCACTGCCCCTTCGTGTTGACTTCATTCACAGGGTGGAGTTCGAAGAGGTGTCCGGGCATCGGGTTCTTATCAAGAGGGGACCGGGAAATCGGGGTCCTTCGGAATGTGGAACCACCCACGAGGCCACGTCTGGAATGTCGTCGTGAGACCGGCCTCATCCTGAGGTGCGACCGGAAGGTCGGGAACCCCTTCCAGACAAAGCAGGGGAGTCGACCCTCCTGTCCAGATCAGGAGGGTAGAAGGGGCTCAGAGGAAGTGGTGCGGGAAAACCTCGGTGTTCCTCTTGAGGGAGACCGGGATGTCGGGGCACTTTGTGGGTCGCATCAAGGGTGCCAAGTACCGTTTCGACCTCCAATACCTAACGTGGGACTTCTCCTGAGACACTGTAGCGGGAAAGGGCTTCATCTTGCGATGACGGGGGAACCACGTGGATTTTCTCGAGTTGCAGCGGGATTCTCGAGTTACGACGGGGAATTCAGGATGCCTCTTGTGTTGGCCCAGGGAAGTCCAATCTTCCATTCGAGTTGCGAAGGAAAGCTGGGGATTGCTCTCGAGTGACTGCAGGGCCAATAGACCTCATCTAGGCTTGTGTCCAGAAGCCAATGTTCCTCTCCAGGGGCGAAAGGGATCTCGGGGTTGCATTCCAGACGCACCCGGGGAGACAGGCATCCATCTCGAGTGGAAGCAAAGAACCCCGCTCTGCTCTCGAGTCGCGACGGGTATCTCTTGGAGCTCACTGGGTGGACTAAAGGGAGTCAAGCCTCCTGAGGCGTTTGGAGAGAGGTCGAGAGACTGGTCTCTAGGCCATACAGGAGACGAAGGCCCTCAAGTCGCGATGACGGGGGAGGCTCGGGGTTGTTCTCGAGCGGCGGCCCCAGTGTGCGGTTTCTCGCGAGGTACGACGGCGAGGTCAGTGAGCCTCTCGTGGGGCGGCAAGGAAGTCGGGTCTCCATGCGAATGGCGAGGGGGAGCGCGTCTTTACTCTCAAGTCATAGTAGGGGAATCTGGCCTCGAGACGTGTTGAAGAAGGTCTCTCGAGGTCTTTCTCGGGTTGAGGCAGGACACCCTGGGGTCCCTCGACTTGTGCAGGTGACCTCAGGGGGCTTCTCATGGTGGCTCTGAGAAGTCAGGGAAACTGGAGGTGGGAGGGGCCTCTCGGCACTCCACTGGGTTTGGTGCATTGGAAGAGGGCCTCATCTCCAGTTGAGGCAGGAACCTCAGGGTTCCTCTGACTTCAGACTCCGATCGCAAGGTCCCTGCAGACTTGGGACAGGAGAGTCAGGCCTCGTCTTGGGTTGAGGCATGGAACTCCGCTTGCCTCTCGAGGTGTTCCCGGGGAGACAGGCCACTTGTCGAGCGGTATTTGGAACCTGGGGGTCTTTTCCCGACGATGCACGGGCGAGTCACTGCCCCTTCGTGTTGACTTCATTCACAGGGTGGAGTTCGAAGAGGTGTCCGGGCATCGGGTTCTTATCAAGAGGGGACCGGGAAATCGGGGTCCTTCGGAATGTGGAACCACCCACGAGGCCACGTCTGGAATGTCGTCGTGAGACCGGCCTCATCCTGAGGTGCGACCGGAAGGTCGGGAACCCCTTCCAGACAAAGCAGGGGAGTCGACCCTCCTGTCCAGATCAGGAGGGTAGAAGAGGCTCCGAGGAAGTGTTGCCGGAAAACTTCGGTGTTCCTCTCGAGGGAGACCGGGATGTCGGGGCACTTTGTGGGTCGCATCAAGGGTGACAAGTACCGTTTCGAACTCCAATTCCTAAAGTGGGACTTCTCCTGAGACGCTGTAGCGGCACAGGGCTACATCTTGCGATGACGGGGGAACCACGTGGTTTTTCTCGAGGTGTAGCAGGATTCTCGAATTACGACGGGGAATTCAGGATGCCTCTTGTGTTGGCCCAGGGAAGTCCAATCTTCCATTCGAGTTGCGAAGGAAAGCTGGGGATTGCTCTCGAGTGACTGCAGGGCCAATAGACCTCATCTAGGCTTGTGTCCAGAAGCCAGTGTTCCTCTCCAGGGGCGACAGGGATCTCGGGGTTGCATTCCAGACACACCCGGGGAGACAGGCATCCATCTCGAGTGGAAGCAAAGAACCCCGCTCTGCTCTCGAGTCGCGACGGGTATCTCTTGGAGCTCACTGGGTGGACTAAAGGGAGTCAAGCCTCCTGAGGCGTTTGGAGAGAGGTCGCGAGATTGGTCTCTAGGCCATGCAGGAGACGAAGGCCCTCATCTCGCGATGACGGGGGAGTCTTGGGGTTGTTCTCGAGCGGCGGCCCCAGTGTGCGCTTTCTCACGAGGTACGACGGCGAGGTCAGTGAGCCTCTCGTGGGGCGCCAGGGAAGTCGGGTCTCCATGCGAGTGGCGAGGGCGAGCGCCTCATTGCTCTCGAGCCATGGTAGGGTGCCGGGGACCAGCCCCGGCTGATCCAGGGTATTCGAAGGAGAGACGGCGTAGGCGAAGATCAGGAAACCACTGCTTAATTAAATGTTAATTAAGGATATAAAGAGTAATAGAATGAGGATAGCTCAGTGAGGAAATTCAGTGGAGAAAAGAGGCTGAATAATTCAGCCAGAAGGTAAGAGAAAGAACGACATGGTGAGACCAAGTTTCGGTGAACAAGGCCCGCACTTTATTTTTCAAAGTAGTTTTTATACCTTAAGTTATGCATAGAGGATAATGGGGGAAGGGGTCGAGTCTTGCAGCAAACCAGGCTTTCTTCCTGCAAACTTATCATATGCAAAAGCTTAGGTGATTTGCATCATCTTCTGGCCCGGAGGCCTGTTAACATTTTAAGACCTTTTCTTCAGAAAACTTATTTTTCTCTAAAGGTGGTTGGTCAGGAGCCACCCTCCAAAAAAGCATTAGATAAAGTTGCATTCCTACAGAGCAAAGGTGTGGTGGGCTATAACAAGAAAAAGAATTAACTCAAGGGTCCCAGGTTACAAACATTAAAGCTACTACTTACACCAATTATATTAATCAATACACTGCCAGGGACACAGCAGGTAAGGGATATGGAAACTTAGCAGCAAACAATGGCCCAACAAGTGAAAAACCATTCACCAATACAATTTCTAATCAATCTTGTAACTACTCAAAAGAATCTGTGTTTAGACAGTTTAGAACATCTCCTGCCTCTCACAGTTGGGAGGCTCTGAACAATCCCATGTGGCCGGAAAAACCTATTCAGGCAGGCTAGAGGATTTCCAAAGGAGTTTGTAGGTTAAACACTGTCACACCCAGGAATTATTAACTGGAACTGTAAGCTAACTCTTTTTTCAGAGAGAGGTAGTGGGGGAGAGCCCCCCGTAAAGTCAGAGGTTTAGGTGAAAGCACAAGCAGAAAGTAGGCAGACTCTGGTTTTGGGGGTATATGCTCGAGAATTTCCAGGGGGACTCCTGAAGCTCGATCCCGCCTTTGCGTATGCCGAGCCTCCTTCCTCATGACCTTTGTCATGGGCGGAGTTCCTCACTGGCTCCCAGCAGTGATAGAATTCCAGTGGAGCTATTCCAGATCCTGAAAGATGATGCTGTGGAAAGTGCTGCACTCAATATGCAATATGCAATATGCACTCAATATGCAATATGCCGGCTCACGGCAGTAGGGGAATCTGGCCTCGAGACGTGTTGAAGAAGGTCTCTCGAGGTCTTTCTCGGGTTGAGGCAGGACACCCTGGGGTCCCTCGACTTGTGCAGGTGACCTCAGGGGGCTTCTCATGGTGGCTCTGAGAAGTCAGGGAAACTGGAGGTGGGAGGGGCCTCTCGGCACTCCACTGGGTTTGGTGCATTGGAAGAGGGCCTCATCTCCAGTTGAGGCAGGAACCTCAGGGTTCCTCTGACTTCAGACTCCGATCGCAAGGTCCCTGCAGACTTGGGACAGGAGAGTCAGGCCTCGTCTTGGGTTGAGGCATGGAACTCCGCTTGCCTCTCGAGGTGTTCCCGGGGAGACAGGCCACTTGTCGAGCGGTATTTGGAACCTGGGGGTCTTTTCCCGACGATGCACGGGCGAGTCACTGCCCCTTCGTGTTGACTTCATTCACAGGGTGGAGTTCGAAGAGGTGTCCGGGCATCGGGTTCTTATCAAGAGGGGACCGGGAAATCGGGGTCCTTCGGAATGTGGAACCACCCACGAGGCCACGTCTGGAATGTCGTCGTGAGACCGGCCTCATCCTGAGGTGCGACCGGAAGGTCGGGAACCCCTTCCAGACAAAGCAGGGGAGTCGACCCTCCTGTCCAGATCAGGAGGGTAGAAGGGGCTCAGAGGAAGTGGTGCGGGAAAACCTCGGTGTTCCTCTTGAGGGAGACCGGGATGTCGGGGCACTTTGTGGGTCGCATCAAGGGTGCCAAGTACCGTTTCGACCTCCAATACCTAACGTGGGACTTCTCCTGAGACACTGTAGCGGGAAAGGGCTTCATCTTGCGATGACGGGGGAACCACGTGGATTTTCTCGAGTTGCAGCGGGATTCTCGAGTTACGACGGGGAATTCAGGATGCCTCTTGTGTTGGCCCAGGGAAGTCCAATCTTCCATTCGAGTTGCGAAGGAAAGCTGGGGATTGCTCTCGAGTGACTGCAGGGCCAATAGACCTCATCTAGGCTTGTGTCCAGAAGCCAATGTTCCTCTCCAGGGGCGAAAGGGATCTCGGGGTTGCATTCCAGACGCACCCGGGGAGACAGGCATCCATCTCGAGTGGAAGCAAAGAACCCCGCTCTGCTCTCGAGTCGCGACGGGTATCTCTTGGAGCTCACTGGGTGGACTAAAGGGAGTCAAGCCTCCTGAGGCGTTTGGAGAGAGGTCGAGAGACTGGTCTCTAGGCCATACAGGAGACGAAGGCCCTCAAGTCGCGATGACGGGGGAGGCTCGGGGTTGTTCTCGAGCGGCGGCCCCAGTGTGCGGTTTCTCGCGAGGTACGACGGCGAGGTCAGTGAGCCTCTCGTGGGGCGGCAAGGAAGTCGGGTCTCCATGCGAATGGCGAGGGGGAGCGCGTCTTTACTCTCAAGTCATAGTAGGGGAATCTGGCCTCGAGACGTGTTGAAGAAGGTCTCTCGAGGTCTTTCTCGGGTTGAGGCAGGACACCCTGGGGTCCCTCGACTTGTGCAGGTGACCTCAGGGGGCTTCTCATGGTGGCTCTGAGAAGTCAGGGAAACTGGAGGTGGGAGGGGCCTCTCGGCACTCCACTGGGTTTGGTGCATTGGAAGAGGGCCTCATCTCCAGTTGAGGCAGGAACCTCAGGGTTCCTCTGACTTCAGACTCCGATCGCAAGGTCCCTGCAGACTTGGGACAGGAGAGTCAGGCCTCGTCTTGGGTTGAGGCATGGAACTCCGCTTGCCTCTCGAGGTGTTCCCGGGGAGACAGGCCACTTGTCGAGCGGTATTTGGAACCTGGGGGTCTTTTCCCGACGATGCACGGGCGAGTCACTGCCCCTTCGTGTTGACTTCATTCACAGGGTGGAGTTCGAAGAGGTGTCCGGGCATCGGGTTCTTATCAAGAGGGGACCGGGAAATCGGGGTCCTTCGGAATGTGGAACCACCCACGAGGCCACGTCTGGAATGTCGTCGTGAGACCGGCCTCATCCTGAGGTGCGACCGGAAGGTCGGGAACCCCTTCCAGACAAAGCAGGGGAGTCGACCCTCCTGTCCAGATCAGGAGGGTAGAAGAGGCTCCGAGGAAGTGTTGCCGGAAAACTTCGGTGTTCCTCTCGAGGGAGACCGGGATGTCGGGGCACTTTGTGGGTCGCATCAAGGGTGACAAGTACCGTTTCGAACTCCAATTCCTAAAGTGGGACTTCTCCTGAGACGCTGTAGCGGCACAGGGCTACATCTTGCGATGACGGGGGAACCACGTGGTTTTTCTCGAGGTGTAGCAGGATTCTCGAATTACGACGGGGAATTCAGGATGCCTCTTGTGTTGGCCCAGGGAAGTCCAATCTTCCATTCGAGTTGCGAAGGAAAGCTGGGGATTGCTCTCGAGTGACTGCAGGGCCAATAGACCTCATCTAGGCTTGTGTCCAGAAGCCAGTGTTCCTCTCCAGGGGCGACAGGGATCTCGGGGTTGCATTCCAGACACACCCGGGGAGACAGGCATCCATCTCGAGTGGAAGCAAAGAACCCCGCTCTGCTCTCGAGTCGCGACGGGTATCTCTTGGAGCTCACTGGGTGGACTAAAGGGAGTCAAGCCTCCTGAGGCGTTTGGAGAGAGGTCGCGAGATTGGTCTCTAGGCCATGCAGGAGACGAAGGCCCTCATCTCGCGATGACGGGGGAGTCTTGGGGTTGTTCTCGAGCGGCGGCCCCAGTGTGCGCTTTCTCACGAGGTACGACGGCGAGGTCAGTGAGCCTCTCGTGGGGCGCCAGGGAAGTCGGGTCTCCATGCGAGTGGCGAGGGCGAGCGCGTCATTGCTCTCGAGCCATGGTAGGGTGCCGGGGACCAGCCCCGGCTGATCCAGGGTATTCGAAGGAGAGACGGCGTAGGCGAAGATCAGGAAACCACTGCTTAATTAAATGTTAATTAAGGATATAAAGAGTAATAGAATGAGGATAGCTCAGTGAGGAAATTCAGTGGAGAAAAGAGGCTGAATAATTCAGCCAGAAGGTAAGAGAAAGAACGACATGGTGAGACCAAGTTTCGGTGAACAAGGCCCGCACTTTATTTTTCAAAGTAGTTTTTATACCTTAAGTTATGCATAGAGGATAATGGGGGAAGGGGTCGAGTCTTGCAGCAAACCAGGCTTTCTTCCTGCAAACTTATCATATGCAAAAGCTTAGGTGATTTGCATCATCTTCTGGCCCGGAGGCCTGTTAACATTTTAAGACCTTTTCTTCAGAAAACTTATTTTTCTCTAAAGGTGGTTGGTCAGGAGCCACCCTCCAAAAAAGCATTAGATAAAGTTGCATTCCTACAGAGCAAAGGTGTGGTGGGCTATAACAAGAAAAAGAATTAACTCAAGGGTCCCAGGTTACAAACATTAAAGCTACTACTTACACCAATTATATTAATCAATACACTGCCAGGGACACAGCAGGTAAGGGATATGGAAACTTAGCAGCAAACAATGGCCCAACAAGTGAAAAACCATTCACCAATACAATTTCTAATCAATCTTGTAACTACTCAAAAGAATCTGTGTTTAGACAGTTTAGAACATCTCCTGCCTCTCACAGTTGGGAGGCTCTGAACAATCCCATGTGGCCGGAAAAACCTATTCAGGCAGGCTAGAGGATTTCCAAAGGAGTTTGTAGGTTAAACACTGTCACACCCAGGAATTATTAACTGGAACTGTAAGCTAACTCTTTTTTCAGAGAGAGGTAGTGGGGGAGAGCCCCCCGTAAAGTCAGAGGTTTAGGTGAAAGCACAAGCAGAAAGTAGGCAGACTCTGGTTTTGGGGGTATATGCTCGAGAATTTCCAGGGGGACTCCTGAAGCTCGATCCCGCCTTTGCGTATGCCGAGCCTCCTTCCTCATGACCTTTGTCATGGGCGGAGTTCCTCACTGGCTCCCAGCAGTGATAGAATTCCAGTGGAGCTATTCCAGATCCTGAAAGATGATGCTGTGGAAAGTGCTGCACTCAATATGCAATATGCAATATGCACTCAATATGCAATATGCCGGCTCACGGCAGTAGGGGAATCTGGCCTCGAGACGTGTTGAAGAAGGTCTCTCGAGGTCTTTCTCGGGTTGAGGCAGGACACCCTGGGGTCCCTCGACTTGTGCAGGTGACCTCAGGGGGCTTCTCATGGTGGCTCTGAGAAGTCAGGGAAACTGGAGGTGGGAGGGGCCTCTCGGCACTCCACTGGGTTTGGTGCATTGGAAGAGGGCCTCATCTCCAGTTGAGGCAGGAACCTCAGGGTTCCTCTGACTTCAGACTCCGATCGCAAGGTCCCTGCAGACTTGGGACAGGAGAGTCAGGCCTCGTCTTGGGTTGAGGCATGGAACTCCGCTTGCCTCTCGAGGTGTTCCCGGGGAGACAGGCCACTTGTCGAGCGGTATTTGGAACCTGGGGGTCTTTTCCCGACGATGCACGGGCGAGTCACTGCCCCTTCGTGTTGACTTCATTCACAGGGTGGAGTTCGAAGAGGTGTCCGGGCATCGGGTTCTTATCAAGAGGGGACCGGGAAATCGGGGTCCTTCGGAATGTGGAACCACCCACGAGGCCACGTCTGGAATGTCGTCGTGAGACCGGCCTCATCCTGAGGTGCGACCGGAAGGTCGGGAACCCCTTCCAGACAAAGCAGGGGAGTCGACCCTCCTGTCCAGATCAGGAGGGTAGAAGGGGCTCAGAGGAAGTGGTGCGGGAAAACCTCGGTGTTCCTCTTGAGGGAGACCGGGATGTCGGGGCACTTTGTGGGTCGCATCAAGGGTGCCAAGTACCGTTTCGACCTCCAATACCTAACGTGGGACTTCTCCTGAGACACTGTAGCGGGAAAGGGCTTCATCTTGCGATGACGGGGGAACCACGTGGATTTTCTCGAGTTGCAGCGGGATTCTCGAGTTACGACGGGGAATTCAGGATGCCTCTTGTGTTGGCCCAGGGAAGTCCAATCTTCCATTCGAGTTGCGAAGGAAAGCTGGGGATTGCTCTCGAGTGACTGCAGGGCCAATAGACCTCATCTAGGCTTGTGTCCAGAAGCCAATGTTCCTCTCCAGGGGCGAAAGGGATCTCGGGGTTGCATTCCAGACGCACCCGGGGAGACAGGCATCCATCTCGAGTGGAAGCAAAGAACCCCGCTCTGCTCTCGAGTCGCGACGGGTATCTCTTGGAGCTCACTGGGTGGACTAAAGGGAGTCAAGCCTCCTGAGGCGTTTGGAGAGAGGTCGAGAGACTGGTCTCTAGGCCATACAGGAGACGAAGGCCCTCAAGTCGCGATGACGGGGGAGGCTCGGGGTTGTTCTCGAGCGGCGGCCCCAGTGTGCGGTTTCTCGCGAGGTACGACGGCGAGGTCAGTGAGCCTCTCGTGGGGCGGCAAGGAAGTCGGGTCTCCATGCGAATGGCGAGGGGGAGCGCGTCTTTACTCTCAAGTCATAGTAGGGGAATCTGGCCTCGAGACGTGTTGAAGAAGGTCTCTCGAGGTCTTTCTCGGGTTGAGGCAGGACACCCTGGGGTCCCTCGACTTGTGCAGGTGACCTCAGGGGGCTTCTCATGGTGGCTCTGAGAAGTCAGGGAAACTGGAGGTGGGAGGGGCCTCTCGGCACTCCACTGGGTTTGGTGCATTGGAAGAGGGCCTCATCTCCAGTTGAGGCAGGAACCTCAGGGTTCCTCTGACTTCAGACTCCGATCGCAAGGTCCCTGCAGACTTGGGACAGGAGAGTCAGGCCTCGTCTTGGGTTGAGGCATGGAACTCCGCTTGCCTCTCGAGGTGTTCCCGGGGAGACAGGCCACTTGTCGAGCGGTATTTGGAACCTGGGGGTCTTTTCCCGACGATGCACGGGCGAGTCACTGCCCCTTCGTGTTGACTTCATTCACAGGGTGGAGTTCGAAGAGGTGTCCGGGCATCGGGTTCTTATCAAGAGGGGACCGGGAAATCGGGGTCCTTCGGAATGTGGAACCACCCACGAGGCCACGTCTGGAATGTCGTCGTGAGACCGGCCTCATCCTGAGGTGCGACCGGAAGGTCGGGAACCCCTTCCAGACAAAGCAGGGGAGTCGACCCTCCTGTCCAGATCAGGAGGGTAGAAGAGGCTCCGAGGAAGTGTTGCCGGAAAACTTCGGTGTTCCTCTCGAGGGAGACCGGGATGTCGGGGCACTTTGTGGGTCGCATCAAGGGTGACAAGTACCGTTTCGAACTCCAATTCCTAAAGTGGGACTTCTCCTGAGACGCTGTAGCGGCACAGGGCTACATCTTGCGATGACGGGGGAACCACGTGGTTTTTCTCGAGGTGTAGCAGGATTCTCGAATTACGACGGGGAATTCAGGATGCCTCTTGTGTTGGCCCAGGGAAGTCCAATCTTCCATTCGAGTTGCGAAGGAAAGCTGGGGATTGCTCTCGAGTGACTGCAGGGCCAATAGACCTCATCTAGGCTTGTGTCCAGAAGCCAGTGTTCCTCTCCAGGGGCGACAGGGATCTCGGGGTTGCATTCCAGACACACCCGGGGAGACAGGCATCCATCTCGAGTGGAAGCAAAGAACCCCGCTCTGCTCTCGAGTCGCGACGGGTATCTCTTGGAGCTCACTGGGTGGACTAAAGGGAGTCAAGCCTCCTGAGGCGTTTGGAGAGAGGTCGCGAGATTGGTCTCTAGGCCATGCAGGAGACGAAGGCCCTCATCTCGCGATGACGGGGGAGTCTTGGGGTTGTTCTCGAGCGGCGGCCCCAGTGTGCGCTTTCTCACGAGGTACGACGGCGAGGTCAGTGAGCCTCTCGTGGGGCGCCAGGGAAGTCGGGTCTCCATGCGAGTGGCGAGGGCGAGCGCCTCATTGCTCTCGAGCCATGGTAGGGTGCCGGGGACCAGCCCCGGCTGATCCAGGGTATTCGAAGGAGAGACGGCGTAGGCGAAGATCAGGAAACCACTGCTTAATTAAATGTTAATTAAGGATATAAAGAGTAATAGAATGAGGATAGCTCAGTGAGGAAATTCAGTGGAGAAAAGAGGCTGAATAATTCAGCCAGAAGGTAAGAGAAAGAACGACATGGTGAGACCAAGTTTCGGTGAACAAGGCCCGCACTTTATTTTTCAAAGTAGTTTTTATACCTTAAGTTATGCATAGAGGATAATGGGGGAAGGGGTCGAGTCTTGCAGCAAACCAGGCTTTCTTCCTGCAAACTTATCATATGCAAAAGCTTAGGTGATTTGCATCATCTTCTGGCCCGGAGGCCTGTTAACATTTTAAGACCTTTTCTTCAGAAAACTTATTTTTCTCTAAAGGTGGTTGGTCAGGAGCCACCCTCCAAAAAAGCATTAGATAAAGTTGCATTCCTACAGAGCAAAGGTGTGGTGGGCTATAACAAGAAAAAGAATTAACTCAAGGGTCCCAGGTTACAAACATTAAAGCTACTACTTACACCAATTATATTAATCAATACACTGCCAGGGACACAGCAGGTAAGGGATATGGAAACTTAGCAGCAAACAATGGCCCAACAAGTGAAAAACCATTCACCAATACAATTTCTAATCAATCTTGTAACTACTCAAAAGAATCTGTGTTTAGACAGTTTAGAACATCTCCTGCCTCTCACAGTTGGGAGGCTCTGAACAATCCCATGTGGCCGGAAAAACCTATTCAGGCAGGCTAGAGGATTTCCAAAGGAGTTTGTAGGTTAAACACTGTCACACCCAGGAATTATTAACTGGAACTGTAAGCTAACTCTTTTTTCAGAGAGAGGTAGTGGGGGAGAGCCCCCCGTAAAGTCAGAGGTTTAGGTGAAAGCACAAGCAGAAAGTAGGCAGACTCTGGTTTTGGGGGTATATGCTCGAGAATTTCCAGGGGGACTCCTGAAGCTCGATCCCGCCTTTGCGTATGCCGAGCCTCCTTCCTCATGACCTTTGTCATGGGCGGAGTTCCTCACTGGCTCCCAGCAGTGATAGAATTCCAGTGGAGCTATTCCAGATCCTGAAAGATGATGCTGTGGAAAGTGCTGCACTCAATATGCAATATGCAATATGCACTCAATATGCAATATGCCGGCTCACGGCAGTAGGGGAATCTGGCCTCGAGACGTGTTGAAGAAGGTCTCTCGAGGTCTTTCTCGGGTTGAGGCAGGACACCCTGGGGTCCCTCGACTTGTGCAGGTGACCTCAGGGGGCTTCTCATGGTGGCTCTGAGAAGTCAGGGAAACTGGAGGTGGGAGGGGCCTCTCGGCACTCCACTGGGTTTGGTGCATTGGAAGAGGGCCTCATCTCCAGTTGAGGCAGGAACCTCAGGGTTCCTCTGACTTCAGACTCCGATCGCAAGGTCCCTGCAGACTTGGGACAGGAGAGTCAGGCCTCGTCTTGGGTTGAGGCATGGAACTCCGCTTGCCTCTCGAGGTGTTCCCGGGGAGACAGGCCACTTGTCGAGCGGTATTTGGAACCTGGGGGTCTTTTCCCGACGATGCACGGGCGAGTCACTGCCCCTTCGTGTTGACTTCATTCACAGGGTGGAGTTCGAAGAGGTGTCCGGGCATCGGGTTCTTATCAAGAGGGGACCGGGAAATCGGGGTCCTTCGGAATGTGGAACCACCCACGAGGCCACGTCTGGAATGTCGTCGTGAGACCGGCCTCATCCTGAGGTGCGACCGGAAGGTCGGGAACCCCTTCCAGACAAAGCAGGGGAGTCGACCCTCCTGTCCAGATCAGGAGGGTAGAAGGGGCTCAGAGGAAGTGGTGCGGGAAAACCTCGGTGTTCCTCTTGAGGGAGACCGGGATGTCGGGGCACTTTGTGGGTCGCATCAAGGGTGCCAAGTACCGTTTCGACCTCCAATACCTAACGTGGGACTTCTCCTGAGACACTGTAGCGGGAAAGGGCTTCATCTTGCGATGACGGGGGAACCACGTGGATTTTCTCGAGTTGCAGCGGGATTCTCGAGTTACGACGGGGAATTCAGGATGCCTCTTGTGTTGGCCCAGGGAAGTCCAATCTTCCATTCGAGTTGCGAAGGAAAGCTGGGGATTGCTCTCGAGTGACTGCAGGGCCAATAGACCTCATCTAGGCTTGTGTCCAGAAGCCAATGTTCCTCTCCAGGGGCGAAAGGGATCTCGGGGTTGCATTCCAGACGCACCCGGGGAGACAGGCATCCATCTCGAGTGGAAGCAAAGAACCCCGCTCTGCTCTCGAGTCGCGACGGGTATCTCTTGGAGCTCACTGGGTGGACTAAAGGGAGTCAAGCCTCCTGAGGCGTTTGGAGAGAGGTCGAGAGACTGGTCTCTAGGCCATACAGGAGACGAAGGCCCTCAAGTCGCGATGACGGGGGAGGCTCGGGGTTGTTCTCGAGCGGCGGCCCCAGTGTGCGGTTTCTCGCGAGGTACGACGGCGAGGTCAGTGAGCCTCTCGTGGGGCGGCAAGGAAGTCGGGTCTCCATGCGAATGGCGAGGGGGAGCGCGTCTTTACTCTCAAGTCATAGTAGGGGAATCTGGCCTCGAGACGTGTTGAAGAAGGTCTCTCGAGGTCTTTCTCGGGTTGAGGCAGGACACCCTGGGGTCCCTCGACTTGTGCAGGTGACCTCAGGGGGCTTCTCATGGTGGCTCTGAGAAGTCAGGGAAACTGGAGGTGGGAGGGGCCTCTCGGCACTCCACTGGGTTTGGTGCATTGGAAGAGGGCCTCATCTCCAGTTGAGGCAGGAACCTCAGGGTTCCTCTGACTTCAGACTCCGATCGCAAGGTCCCTGCAGACTTGGGACAGGAGAGTCAGGCCTCGTCTTGGGTTGAGGCATGGAACTCCGCTTGCCTCTCGAGGTGTTCCCGGGGAGACAGGCCACTTGTCGAGCGGTATTTGGAACCTGGGGGTCTTTTCCCGACGATGCACGGGCGAGTCACTGCCCCTTCGTGTTGACTTCATTCACAGGGTGGAGTTCGAAGAGGTGTCCGGGCATCGGGTTCTTATCAAGAGGGGACCGGGAAATCGGGGTCCTTCGGAATGTGGAACCACCCACGAGGCCACGTCTGGAATGTCGTCGTGAGACCGGCCTCATCCTGAGGTGCGACCGGAAGGTCGGGAACCCCTTCCAGACAAAGCAGGGGAGTCGACCCTCCTGTCCAGATCAGGAGGGTAGAAGGGGCTCAGAGGAAGTGGTGCGGGAAAACCTCGGTGTTCCTCTTGAGGGAGACCGGGATGTCGGGGCACTTTGTGGGTCGCATCAAGGGTGCCAAGTACCGTTTCGACCTCCAATACCTAACGTGGGACTTCTCCTGAGACACTGTAGCGGGAAAGGGCTTCATCTTGCGATGACGGGGGAACCACGTGGATTTTCTCGAGTTGCAGCGGGATTCTCGAGTTACGACGGGGAATTCAGGATGCCTCTTGTGTTGGCCCAGGGAAGTCCAATCTTCCATTCGAGTTGCGAAGGAAAGCTGGGGATTGCTCTCGAGTGACTGCAGGGCCAATAGACCTCATCTAGGCTTGTGTCCAGAAGCCAGTGTTCCTCTCCAGGGGCGACAGGGATCTCGGGGTTGCATTCCAGACGCACCCGGGGAGACAGGCATCCATCTCGAGTGGAAGCAAAGAACCCCGCTCTGCTCTCGAATCGCGACGGGTATCTCTTGGAGCTCACTGGGTGGACTCAAGGGAGTCAAGCCTCCTGAGGCGTTTGGAGAGAGGTCGAGAGACTGGTCTCTAGGCCATACAGGAGACGAAGGCCCTCAAGTCGCGATGACGGGGGAGGCTCGGGGTTGTTCTCGAGCGGCGGCCCCAGTGTGCGGTTTCTCGCGAGGTACGACGGCGAGGTCAGTGAGCCTCTCGTGGGGCGGCAAGGAAGTCGGGTCTCCATGCGAATGGCGAGGGGGAGCGCGTCTTTACTCTCAAGTCATAGTAGGGGAATCTGGCCTCGAGACGTGTTGAAGAAGGTCTCTCGAGGTCTTTCTCGGGTTGAGGCAGGACACCCTGGGGTCCCTCGACTTGTGCAGGTGACCTCAGGGGGCTTCTCATGGTGGCTCTGAGAAGTCAGGGAAACTGGAGGTGGGAGGGGCCTCTCGGCACTCCACTGGGTTTGGTGCATTGGAAGAGGGCCTCATCTCCAGTTGAGGCAGGAACCTCAGGGTTCCTCTGACTTCAGACTCCGATCGCAAGGTCCCTGCAGACTTGGGACAGGAGAGTCAGGCCTCGTCTTGGGTTGAGGCATGGAACTCCGCTTGCCTCTCGAGGTGTTCCCGGGGAGACAGGCCACTTGTCGAGCGGTATTTGGAACCTGGGGGTCTTTTCCCGACGATGCACGGGCGAGTCACTGCCCCTTCGTGTTGACTTCATTCACAGGGTGGAGTTCGAAGAGGTGTCCGGGCATCGGGTTCTTATCAAGAGGGGACCGGGAAATCGGGGTCCTTCGGAATGTGGAACCACCCACGAGGCCACGTCTGGAATGTCGTCGTGAGACCGGCCTCATCCTGAGGTGCGACCGGAAGGTCGGGAACCCCTTCCAGACAAAGCAGGGGAGTCGACCCTCCTGTCCAGATCAGGAGGGTAGAAGGGGCTCAGAGGAAGTGGTGCGGGAAAACCTCGGTGTTCCTCTTGAGGGAGACCGGGATGTCGGGGCACTTTGTGGGTCGCATCAAGGGTGCCAAGTACCGTTTCGACCTCCAATACCTAACGTGGGACTTCTCCTGAGACACTGTAGCGGGAAAGGGCTTCATCTTGCGATGACGGGGGAACCACGTGGATTTTCTCGAGTTGCAGCGGGATTCTCGAGTTACGACGGGGAATTCAGGATGCCTCTTGTGTTGGCCCAGGGAAGTCCAATCTTCCATTCGAGTTGCGAAGGAAAGCTGGGGATTGCTCTCGAGTGACTGCAGGGCCAATAGACCTCATCTAGGCTTGTGTCCAGAAGCCAATGTTCCTCTCCAGGGGCGAAAGGGATCTCGGGGTTGCATTCCAGACGCACCCGGGGAGACAGGCATCCATCTCGAGTGGAAGCAAAGAACCCCGCTCTGCTCTCGAGTCGCGACGGGTATCTCTTGGAGCTCACTGGGTGGACTAAAGGGAGTCAAGCCTCCTGAGGCGTTTGGAGAGAGGTCGAGAGACTGGTCTCTAGGCCATACAGGAGACGAAGGCCCTCAAGTCGCGATGACGGGGGAGGCTCGGGGTTGTTCTCGAGCGGCGGCCCCAGTGTGCGGTTTCTCGCGAGGTACGACGGCGAGGTCAGTGAGCCTCTCGTGGGGCGGCAAGGAAGTCGGGTCTCCATGCGAATGGCGAGGGGGAGCGCGTCTTTACTCTCAAGTCATAGTAGGGGAATCTGGCCTCGAGACGTGTTGAAGAAGGTCTCTCGAGGTCTTTCTCGGGTTGAGGCAGGACACCCTGGGGTCCCTCGACTTGTGCAGGTGACCTCAGGGGGCTTCTCATGGTGGCTCTGAGAAGTCAGGGAAACTGGAGGTGGGAGGGGCCTCTCGGCACTCCACTGGGTTTGGTGCATTGGAAGAGGGCCTCATCTCCAGTTGAGGCAGGAACCTCAGGGTTCCTCTGACTTCAGACTCCGATCGCAAGGTCCCTGCAGACTTGGGACAGGAGAGTCAGGCCTCGTCTTGGGTTGAGGCATGGAACTCCGCTTGCCTCTCGAGGTGTTCCCGGGGAGACAGGCCACTTGTCGAGCGGTATTTGGAACCTGGGGGTCTTTTCCCGACGATGCACGGGCGAGTCACTGCCCCTTCGTGTTGACTTCATTCACAGGGTGGAGTTCGAAGAGGTGTCCGGGCATCGGGTTCTTATCAAGAGGGGACCGGGAAATCGGGGTCCTTCGGAATGTGGAACCACCCACGAGGCCACGTCTGGAATGTCGTCGTGAGACCGGCCTCATCCTGAGGTGCGACCGGAAGGTCGGGAACCCCTTCCAGACAAAGCAGGGGAGTCGACCCTCCTGTCCAGATCAGGAGGGTAGAAGAGGCTCCGAGGAAGTGTTGCCGGAAAACTTCGGTGTTCCTCTCGAGGGAGACCGGGATGTCGGGGCACTTTGTGGGTCGCATCAAGGGTGACAAGTACCGTTTCGAACTCCAATTCCTAAAGTGGGACTTCTCCTGAGACGCTGTAGCGGCACAGGGCTACATCTTGCGATGACGGGGGAACCACGTGGTTTTTCTCGAGGTGTAGCAGGATTCTCGAATTACGACGGGGAATTCAGGATGCCTCTTGTGTAGGCCCAGGGAAGTCCAATCTTCCATTCGAGTTGCGAAGGAAAGCTGGGGATTTCTCTCGAGTGACTGCAGGGCCAATAGACCTCATCTAGGCTTGTGTCCAGAAGCCAGTGTTCCTCTCCAGGGGCGACAGGGATCTCGGGGTTGCATTCCAGACACACCCGGGGAGACAGGCCTCCATCTCGAGTGGAAGCAAAGAACCCCGCTCTGCTCTCGAGTCGCGACGGGTATCTCTTGGAGCTCACTGGGTGGACTAAAGCGAGTCAAGCCTCCTGAGGCGTTTGGAGAGAGGTCGCGAGATTGGTCTCTAGGCCATGCAGGAGACGAAGGCCCTCATCTCGCGATGACGGGGGAGTCTTGGGGTTGTTCTCGAGCGGCGGCCCCAGTGTGCGCTTTCTCACGAGGTACGACGGCGAGGTCAGTGAGCCTCTCGTGGGGCGCCAGGGAAGTCGGGTCTCCATGCGAGTGGCGAGGGCGAGCGCGTCATTGCTCTCGAGCCATGGTAGGGTGCCGGGGACCAGCCCCGGCTGATCCAGGGTATTCGAAGGAGAGACGGCGTAGGCGAAGATCAGGAAACCACTGCTTAATTAAATGTTAATTAAGGATATAAAGAGTAATAGAATGAGGATAGCTCAGTGAGGAAATTCAGTGGAGAAAAGAGGCTGAATAATTCAGCCAGAAGGTAAGAGAAAGAACGACATGGTGAGACCAAGTTTCGGTGAACAAGGCCCGCACTTTATTTTTCAAAGTAGTTTTTATACCTTAAGTTATGCATAGAGGATAATGGGGGAAGGGGTCGAGTCTTGCAGCAAACCAGGCTTTCTTCCTGCAAACTTATCATATGCAAAAGCTTAGGTGATTTGCATCATCTTCTGGCCCGGAGGCCTGTTAACATTTTAAGACCTTTTCTTCAGAAAACTTATTTTTCTCTAAAGGTGGTTGGTCAGGAGCCACCCTCCAAAAAAGCATTAGATAAAGTTGCATTCCTACAGAGCAAAGGTGTGGTGGGCTATAACAAGAAAAAGAATTAACTCAAGGGTCCCAGGTTACAAACATTAAAGCTACTACTTACACCAATTATATTAATCAATACACTGCCAGGGACACAGCAGGTAAGGGATATGGAAACTTAGCAGCAAACAATGGCCCAACAAGTGAAAAACCATTCACCAATACAATTTCTAATCAATCTTGTAACTACTCAAAAGAATCTGTGTTTAGACAGTTTAGAACATCTCCTGCCTCTCACAGTTGGGAGGCTCTGAACAATCCCATGTGGCCGGAAAAACCTATTCAGGCAGGCTAGAGGATTTCCAAAGGAGTTTGTAGGTTAAACACTGTCACACCCAGGAATTATTAACTGGAACTGTAAGCTAACTCTTTTTTCAGAGAGAGGTAGTGGGGGAGAGCCCCCCGTAAAGTCAGAGGTTTAGGTGAAAGCACAAGCAGAAAGTAGGCAGACTCTGGTTTTGGGGGTATATGCTCGAGAATTTCCAGGGGGACTCCTGAAGCTCGATCCCGCCTTTGCGTATGCCGAGCCTCCTTCCTCATGACCTTTGTCATGGGCGGAGTTCCTCACTGGCTCCCAGCAGTGATAGAATTCCAGTGGAGCTATTCCAGATCCTGAAAGATGATGCTGTGGAAAGTGCTGCACTCAATATGCAATATGCAATATGCACTCAATATGCAATATGCCGGCTCACGGCAGTAGGGGAATCTGGCCTCGAGACGTGTTGAAGAAGGTCTCTCGAGGTCTTTCTCGGGTTGAGGCAGGACACCCTGGGGTCCCTCGACTTGTGCAGGTGACCTCAGGGGGCTTCTCATGGTGGCTCTGAGAAGTCAGGGAAACTGGAGGTGGGAGGGGCCTCTCGGCACTCCACTGGGTTTGGTGCATTGGAAGAGGGCCTCATCTCCAGTTGAGGCAGGAACCTCAGGGTTCCTCTGACTTCAGACTCCGATCGCAAGGTCCCTGCAGACTTGGGACAGGAGAGTCAGGCCTCGTCTTGGGTTGAGGCATGGAACTCCGCTTGCCTCTCGAGGTGTTCCCGGGGAGACAGGCCACTTGTCGAGCGGTATTTGGAACCTGGGGGTCTTTTCCCGACGATGCACGGGCGAGTCACTGCCCCTTCGTGTTGACTTCATTCACAGGGTGGAGTTCGAAGAGGTGTCCGGGCATCGGGTTCTTATCAAGAGGGGACCGGGAAATCGGGGTCCTTCGGAATGTGGAACCACCCACGAGGCCACGTCTGGAATGTCGTCGTGAGACCGGCCTCATCCTGAGGTGCGACCGGAAGGTCGGGAACCCCTTCCAGACAAAGCAGGGGAGTCGACCCTCCTGTCCAGATCAGGAGGGTAGAAGGGGCTCAGAGGAAGTGGTGCGGGAAAACCTCGGTGTTCCTCTTGAGGGAGACCGGGATGTCGGGGCACTTTGTGGGTCGCATCAAGGGTGCCAAGTACCGTTTCGACCTCCAATACCTAACGTGGGACTTCTCCTGAGACACTGTAGCGGGAAAGGGCTTCATCTTGCGATGACGGGGGAACCACGTGGATTTTCTCGAGTTGCAGCGGGATTCTCGAGTTACGACGGGGAATTCAGGATGCCTCTTGTGTTGGCCCAGGGAAGTCCAATCTTCCATTCGAGTTGCGAAGGAAAGCTGGGGATTGCTCTCGAGTGACTGCAGGGCCAATAGACCTCATCTAGGCTTGTGTCCAGAAGCCAATGTTCCTCTCCAGGGGCGAAAGGGATCTCGGGGTTGCATTCCAGACGCACCCGGGGAGACAGGCATCCATCTCGAGTGGAAGCAAAGAACCCCGCTCTGCTCTCGAGTCGCGACGGGTATCTCTTGGAGCTCACTGGGTGGACTAAAGGGAGTCAAGCCTCCTGAGGCGTTTGGAGAGAGGTCGAGAGACTGGTCTCTAGGCCATACAGGAGACGAAGGCCCTCAAGTCGCGATGACGGGGGAGGCTCGGGGTTGTTCTCGAGCGGCGGCCCCAGTGTGCGGTTTCTCGCGAGGTACGACGGCGAGGTCAGTGAGCCTCTCGTGGGGCGGCAAGGAAGTCGGGTCTCCATGCGAATGGCGAGGGGGAGCGCGTCTTTACTCTCAAGTCATAGTAGGGGAATCTGGCCTCGAGACGTGTTGAAGAAGGTCTCTCGAGGTCTTTCTCGGGTTGAGGCAGGACACCCTGGGGTCCCTCGACTTGTGCAGGTGACCTCAGGGGGCTTCTCATGGTGGCTCTGAGAAGTCAGGGAAACTGGAGGTGGGAGGGGCCTCTCGGCACTCCACTGGGTTTGGTGCATTGGAAGAGGGCCTCATCTCCAGTTGAGGCAGGAACCTCAGGGTTCCTCTGACTTCAGACTCCGATCGCAAGGTCCCTGCAGACTTGGGACAGGAGAGTCAGGCCTCGTCTTGGGTTGAGGCATGGAACTCCGCTTGCCTCTCGAGGTGTTCCCGGGGAGACAGGCCACTTGTCGAGCGGTATTTGGAACCTGGGGGTCTTTTCCCGACGATGCACGGGCGAGTCACTGCCCCTTCGTGTTGACTTCATTCACAGGGTGGAGTTCGAAGAGGTGTCCGGGCATCGGGTTCTTATCAAGAGGGGACCGGGAAATCGGGGTCCTTCGGAATGTGGAACCACCCACGAGGCCACGTCTGGAATGTCGTCGTGAGACCGGCCTCATCCTGAGGTGCGACCGGAAGGTCGGGAACCCCTTCCAGACAAAGCAGGGGAGTCGACCCTCCTGTCCAGATCAGGAGGGTAGAAGAGGCTCCGAGGAAGTGTTGCCGGAAAACTTCGGTGTTCCTCTCGAGGGAGACCGGGATGTCGGGGCACTTTGTGGGTCGCATCAAGGGTGACAAGTACCGTTTCGAACTCCAATTCCTAAAGTGGGACTTCTCCTGAGACGCTGTAGCGGCACAGGGCTACATCTTGCGATGACGGGGGAACCACGTGGTTTTTCTCGAGGTGTAGCAGGATTCTCGAATTACGACGGGGAATTCAGGATGCCTCTTGTGTAGGCCCAGGGAAGTCCAATCTTCCATTCGAGTTGCGAAGGAAAGCTGGGGATTTCTCTCGAGTGACTGCAGGGCCAATAGACCTCATCTAGGCTTGTGTCCAGAAGCCAGTGTTCCTCTCCAGGGGCGACAGGGATCTCGGGGTTGCATTCCAGACACACCCGGGGAGACAGGCCTCCATCTCGAGTGGAAGCAAAGAACCCCGCTCTGCTCTCGAGTCGCGACGGGTATCTCTTGGAGCTCACTGGGTGGACTAAAGCGAGTCAAGCCTCCTGAGGCGTTTGGAGAGAGGTCGCGAGATTGGTCTCTAGGCCATGCAGGAGACGAAGGCCCTCATCTCGCGATGCCGGGGGAGTCTTGGGGTTGTTCTCGAGCGGCGGCCCCAGTGTGCGCTTTCTCACGAGGTACGACGGCGAGGTCAGTGAGCCTCTCGTGGGGCGCCAGGGAAGTCGGGTCTCCATGCGAGTGGCGAGGGCGAGCGCGTCATTGCTCTCGAGCCATGGTAGGGTGCCGGGGACCAGCCCCGGCTGATCCAGGGTATTCGAAGGAGAGACGGCGTAGGCGAAGATCAGGAAACCACTGCTTAATTAAATGTTAATTAAGGATATAAAGAGTAATAGAATGAGGATAGCTCAGTGAGGAAATTCAGTGGAGAAAAGAGGCTGAATAATTCAGCCAGAAGGTAAGAGAAAGAACGACATGGTGAGACCAAGTTTCGGTGAACAAGGCCCGCACTTTATTTTTCAAAGTAGTTTTTATACCTTAAGTTATGCATAGAGGATAATGGGGGAAGGGGTCGAGTCTTGCAGCAAACCAGGCTTTCTTCCTGCAAACTTATCATATGCAAAAGCTTAGGTGATTTGCATCATCTTCTGGCCCGGAGGCCTGTTAACATTTTAAGACCTTTTCTTCAGAAAACTTATTTTTCTCTAAAGGTGGTTGGTCAGGAGCCACCCTCCAAAAAAGCATTAGATAAAGTTGCATTCCTACAGAGCAAAGGTGTGGTGGGCTATAACAAGAAAAAGAATTAACTCAAGGGTCCCAGGTTACAAACATTAAAGCTACTACTTACACCAATTATATTAATCAATACACTGCCAGGGACACAGCAGGTAAGGGATATGGAAACTTAGCAGCAAACAATGGCCCAACAAGTGAAAAACCATTCACCAATACAATTTCTAATCAATCTTGTAACTACTCAAAAGAATCTGTGTTTAGACAGTTTAGAACATCTCCTGCCTCTCACAGTTGGGAGGCTCTGAACGATCCCATGTGGCCGGAAAAACCTATTCAGGCAGGCTAGAGGATTTCCAAAGGAGTTTGTAGGTTAAACACTGTCACACCCAGGAATTATTAACTGGAACTGTAAGCTAACTCTTTTTTCAGAGAGAGGTAGTGGGGGAGAGCCCCCCGTAAAGTCAGAGGTTTAGGTGAAAGCACAAGCAGAAAGTAGGCAGACTCTGGTTTTGGGGGTATATGCTCGAGAATTTCCAGGGGGACTCCTGAAGCTCGATCCCGCCTTTGCGTATGCCGAGCCTCCTTCCTCATGACCTTTGTCATGGGCGGAGTTCCTCACTGGCTCCCAGCAGTGATAGAATTCCAGTGGAGCTATTCCAGATCCTGAAAGATGATGCTGTGGAAAGTGCTGCACTCAATATGCAATATGCAATATGCACTCAATATGCAATATGCCGGCTCACGGCAGTAGGGGAATCTGGCCTCGAGACGTGTTGAAGAAGGTCTCTCGAGGTCTTTCTCGGGTTGAGGCAGGACACCCTGGGGTCCCTCGACTTGTGCAGGTGACCTCAGGGGGCTTCTCATGGTGGCTCTGAGAAGTCAGGGAAACTGGAGGTGGGAGGGGCCTCTCGGCACTCCACTGGGTTTGGTGCATTGGAAGA
Source organism: Bos indicus (assembly GCF_029378745.1). Classification (NCBI taxonomy): domain Eukaryota; kingdom Metazoa; phylum Chordata; class Mammalia; order Artiodactyla; family Bovidae; genus Bos; species Bos indicus. Next base: position 32,108 of record NW_027223746.1, on the reverse strand, counting down.
GGGCCTCATCTCCAGTTGAGGCAGGAACCTCAGGGTTCCTCTGACTTCAGACTCCGATCGCAAGGTCCCTGCAGACTTGGGACAGGAGAGTCAGGCCTCGTCTTGGGTTGAGGCATGGAACTCCGCTTGCCTCTCGAGGTGTTCCCGGGGAGACAGGCCACTTGTCGAGCGGTATTTGGAACCTGGGGGTCTTTTCCCGACGATGCACGGGCGAGTCACTGCCCCTTCGTGTTGACTTCATTCACAGGGTGGAGTTCGAAGAGGTGTCCGGGCATCGGGTTCTTATCAAGAGGGGACCGGGAAATCGGGGTCCTTCGGAATGTGGAACCACCCACGAGGCCACGTCTGGAATGTCGTCGTGAGACCGGCCTCATCCTGAGGTGCGACCGGAAGGTCGGGAACCCCTTCCAGACAAAGCAGGGGAGTCGACCCTCCTGTCCAGATCAGGAGGGTAGAAGAGGCTCAGAGGAAGTGGTGCGGGAAAACCTCGGTGTTCCTCTTGAGGGAGACCGGGATGTCGGGGCACTTTGTGGGTCGCATCAAGGGTGCCAAGTACCGTTTCGACCTCCAATACCTAACGTGGGACTTCTCCTGAGACACTGTAGCGGGAAAGGGCTTCATCTTGCGATGACGGGGGAACCACGTGGATTTTCTCGAGTTGCAGCGGGATTCTCGAGTTACGACGGGGAATTCAGGATGCCTCTTGTGTTGGCCCAGGGAAGTCCAATCTTCCATTCGAGTTGCGAAGGAAAGCTGGGGATTGCTCTCGAGTGACTGCAGGGCCAATAGACCTCATCTAGGCTTGTGTCCAGAAGCCAATGTTCCTCTCCAGGGGCGAAAGGGATCTCGGGGTTGCATTCCAGACGCACCCGGGGAGACAGGCATCCATCTCGAGTGGAAGCAAAGAACCCCGCTCTGCTCTCGAGTCGCGACGGGTATCTCTTGGAGCTCACTGGGTGGACTAAAGGGAGTCAAGCCTCCTGAGGCGTTTGGAGAGAGGTCGAGAGACTGGTCTCTAGGCCATACAGGAGACGAAGGCCCTCAAGTCGCGATGACGGGGGAGGCTCGGGGTTGTTCTCGAGCGGCGGCCCCAGTGTGCGGTTTCTCGCGAGGTACGACGGCGAGGTCAGTGAGCCTCTCGTGGGGCGGCAAGGAAGTCGGGTCTCCATGCGAATGGCGAGGGGGAGCGCGTCTTTACTCTCAAGTCATAGTAGGGGAATCTGGCCTCGAGACGTGTTGAAGAAGGTCTCTCGAGGTCTTTCTCGGGTTGAGGCAGGACACCCTGGGGTCCCTCGACTTGTGCAGGTGACCTCAGGGGGCTTCTCATGGTGGCTCTGAGAAGTCAGGGAAACTGGAGGTGGGAGGGGCCTCTCGGCACTCCACTGGGTTTGGTGCATTGGAAGAGGGCCTCATCTCCAGTTGAGGCAGGAACCTCAGGGTTCCTCTGACTTCAGACTCCGATCGCAAGGTCCCTGCAGACTTGGGACAGGAGAGTCAGGCCTCGTCTTGGGTTGAGGCATGGAACTCCGCTTGCCTCTCGAGGTGTTCCCGGGGAGACAGGCCACTTGTCGAGCGGTATTTGGAACCTGGGGGTCTTTTCCCGACGATGCACGGGCGAGTCACTGCCCCTTCGTGTTGACTTCATTCACAGGGTGGAGTTCGAAGAGGTGTCCGGGCATCGGGTTCTTATCAAGAGGGGACCGGGAAATCGGGGTCCTTCGGAATGTGGAACCACCCACGAGGCCACGTCTGGAATGTCGTCGTGAGACCGGCCTCATCCTGAGGTGCGACCGGAAGGTCGGGAACCCCTTCCAGACAAAGCAGGGGAGTCGACCCTCCTGTCCAGATCAGGAGGGTAGAAGGGGCTCAGAGGAAGTGGTGCGGGAAAACCTCGGTGTTCCTCTTGAGGGAGACCGGGATGTCGGGGCACTTTGTGGGTCGCATCAAGGGTGCCAAGTACCGTTTCGACCTCCAATACCTAACGTGGGACTTCTCCTGAGACACTGTAGCGGGAAAGGGCTTCATCTTGCGATGACGGGGGAACCACGTGGATTTTCTCGAGTTGCAGCGGGATTCTCGAGTTACGACGGGGAATTCAGGATGCCTCTTGTGTTGGCCCAGGGAAGTCCAATCTTCCATTCGAGTTGCGAAGGAAAGCTGGGGATTGCTCTCGAGTGACTGCAGGGCCAATAGACCTCATCTAGGCTTGTGTCCAGAAGCCAATGTTCCTCTCCAGGGGCGAAAGGGATCTCGGGGTTGCATTCCAGACGCACCCGGGGAGACAGGCATCCATCTCGAGTGGAAGCAAAGAACCCCGCTCTGCTCTCGAGTCGCGACGGGTATCTCTTGGAGCTCACTGGGTGGACTAAAGGGAGTCAAGCCTCCTGAGGCGTTTGGAGAGAGGTCGAGAGACTGGTCTCTAGGCCATACAGGAGACGAAGGCCCTCAAGTCGCGATGACGGGGGAGGCTCGGGGTTGTTCTCGAGCGGCGGCCCCAGTGTGCGGTTTCTCGCGAGGTACGACGGCGAGGTCAGTGAGCCTCTCGTGGGGCGGCAAGGAAGTCGGGTCTCCATGCGAATGGCGAGGGGGAGCGCGTCTTTACTCTCAAGTCATAGTAGGGGAATCTGGCCTCGAGACGTGTTGAAGAAGGTCTCTCGAGGTCTTTCTCGGGTTGAGGCAGGACACCCTGGGGTCCCTCGACTTGTGCAGGTGACCTCAGGGGGCTTCTCATGGTGGCTCTGAGAAGTCAGGGAAACTGGAGGTGGGAGGGGCCTCTCGGCACTCCACTGGGTTTGGTGCATTGGAAGAGGGCCTCATCTCCAGTTGAGGCAGGAACCTCAGGGTTCCTCTGACTTCAGACTCCGATCGCAAGGTCCCTGCAGACTTGGGACAGGAGAGTCAGGCCTCGTCTTGGGTTGAGGCATGGAACTCCGCTTGCCTCTCGAGGTGTTCCCGGGGAGACAGGCCACTTGTCGAGCGGTATTTGGAACCTGGGGGTCTTTTCCCGACGATGCACGGGCGAGTCACTGCCCCTTCGTGTTGACTTCATTCACAGGGTGGAGTTCGAAGAGGTGTCCGGGCATCGGGTTCTTATCAAGAGGGGACCGGGAAATCGGGGTCCTTCGGAATGTGGAACCACCCACGAGGCCACGTCTGGAATGTCGTCGTGAGACCGGCCTCATCCTGAGGTGCGACCGGAAGGTCGGGAACCCCTTCCAGACAAAGCAGGGGAGTCGACCCTCCTGTCCAGATCAGGAGGGTAGAAGAGGCTCCGAGGAAGTGTTGCCGGAAAACTTCGGTGTTCCTCTCGAGGGAGACCGGGATGTCGGGGCACTTTGTGGGTCGCATCAAGGGTGACAAGTACCGTTTCGAACTCCAATTCCTAAAGTGGGACTTCTCCTGAGACGCTGTAGCGGCACAGGGCTACATCTTGCGATGACGGGGGAACCACGTGGTTTTTCTCGAGGTGTAGCAGGATTCTCGAATTACGACGGGGAATTCAGGATGCCTCTTGTGTAGGCCCAGGGAAGTCCAATCTTCCATTCGAGTTGCGAAGGAAAGCTGGGGATTTCTCTCGAGTGACTGCAGGGCCAATAGACCTCATCTAGGCTTGTGTCCAGAAGCCAGTGTTCCTCTCCAGGGGCGACAGGGATCTCGGGGTTGCATTCCAGACACACCCGGGGAGACAGGCCTCCATCTCGAGTGGAAGCAAAGAACCCCGCTCTGCTCTCGAGTCGCGACGGGTATCTCTTGGAGCTCACTGGGTGGACTAAAGCGAGTCAAGCCTCCTGAGGCGTTTGGAGAGAGGTCGCGAGATTGGTCTCTAGGCCATGCAGGAGACGAAGGCCCTCATCTCGCGATGCCGGGGGAGTCTTGGGGTTGTTCTCGAGCGGCGGCCCCAGTGTGCGCTTTCTCACGAGGTACGACGGCGAGGTCAGTGAGCCTCTCGTGGGGCGCCAGGGAAGTCGGGTCTCCATGCGAGTGGCGAGGGCGAGCGCGTCATTGCTCTCGAGCCATGGTAGGGTGCCGGGGACCAGCCCCGGCTGATCCAGGGTATTCGAAGGAGAGACGGCGTAGGCGAAGATCAGGAAACCACTGCTTAATTAAATGTTAATTAAGGATATAAAGAGTAATAGAATGAGGATAGCTCAGTGAGGAAATTCAGTGGAGAAAAGAGGCTGAATAATTCAGCCAGAAGGTAAGAGAAAGAACGACATGGTGAGACCAAGTTTCGGTGAACAAGGCCCGCACTTTATTTTTCAAAGTAGTTTTTATACCTTAAGTTATGCATAGAGGATAATGGGGGAAGGGGTCGAGTCTTGCAGCAAACCAGGCTTTCTTCCTGCAAACTTATCATATGCAAAAGCTTAGGTGATTTGCATCATCTTCTGGCCCGGAGGCCTGTTAACATTTTAAGACCTTTTCTTCAGAAAACTTATTTTTCTCTAAAGGTGGTTGGTCAGGAGCCACCCTCCAAAAAAGCATTAGATAAAGTTGCATTCCTACAGAGCAAAGGTGTGGTGGGCTATAACAAGAAAAAGAATTAACTCAAGGGTCCCAGGTTACAAACATTAAAGCTACTACTTACACCAATTATATTAATCAATACACTGCCAGGGACACAGCAGGTAAGGGATATGGAAACTTAGCAGCAAACAATGGCCCAACAAGTGAAAAACCATTCACCAATACAATTTCTAATCAATCTTGTAACTACTCAAAAGAATCTGTGTTTAGACAGTTTAGAACATCTCCTGCCTCTCACAGTTGGGAGGCTCTGAACGATCCCATGTGGCCGGAAAAACCTATTCAGGCAGGCTAGAGGATTTCCAAAGGAGTTTGTAGGTTAAACACTGTCACACCCAGGAATTATTAACTGGAACTGTAAGCTAACTCTTTTTTCAGAGAGAGGTAGTGGGGGAGAGCCCCCCGTAAAGTCAGAGGTTTAGGTGAAAGCACAAGCAGAAAGTAGGCAGACTCTGGTTTTGGGGGTATATGCTCGAGAATTTCCAGGGGGACTCCTGAAGCTCGATCCCGCCTTTGCGTATGCCGAGCCTCCTTCCTCATGACCTTTGTCATGGGCGGAGTTCCTCACTGGCTCCCAGCAGTGATAGAATTCCAGTGGAGCTATTCCAGATCCTGAAAGATGATGCTGTGGAAAGTGCTGCACTCAATATGCAATATGCAATATGCACTCAATATGCAATATGCCGGCTCACGGCAGTAGGGGAATCTGGCCTCGAGACGTGTTGAAGAAGGTCTCTCGAGGTCTTTCTCGGGTTGAGGCAGGACACCCTGGGGTCCCTCGACTTGTGCAGGTGACCTCAGGGGGCTTCTCATGGTGGCTCTGAGAAGTCAGGGAAACTGGAGGTGGGAGGGGCCTCTCGGCACTCCACTGGGTTTGGTGCATTGGAAGAGGGCCTCATCTCCAGTTGAGGCAGGAACCTCAGGGTTCCTCTGACTTCAGACTCCGATCGCAAGGTCCCTGCAGACTTGGGACAGGAGAGTCAGGCCTCGTCTTGGGTTGAGGCATGGAACTCCGCTTGCCTCTCGAGGTGTTCCCGGGGAGACAGGCCACTTGTCGAGCGGTATTTGGAACCTGGGGGTCTTTTCCCGACGATGCACGGGCGAGTCACTGCCCCTTCGTGTTGACTTCATTCACAGGGTGGAGTTCGAAGAGGTGTCCGGGCATCGGGTTCTTATCAAGAGGGGACCGGGAAATCGGGGTCCTTCGGAATGTGGAACCACCCACGAGGCCACGTCTGGAATGTCGTCGTGAGACCGGCCTCATCCTGAGGTGCGACCGGAAGGTCGGGAACCCCTTCCAGACAAAGCAGGGGAGTCGACCCTCCTGTCCAGATCAGGAGGGTAGAAGAGGCTCCGAGGAAGTGTTGCCGGAAAACTTCGGTGTTCCTCTCGAGGGAGACCGGGATGTCGGGGCACTTTGTGGGTCGCATCAAGGGTGACAAGTACCGTTTCGAACTCCAATTCCTAAAGTGGGACTTCTCCTGAGACGCTGTAGCGGCACAGGGCTACATCTTGCGATGACGGGGGAACCACGTGGTTTTTCTCGAGGTGTAGCAGGATTCTCGAATTACGACGGGGAATTCAGGATGCCTCTTGTGTAGGCCCAGGGAAGTCCAATCTTCCATTCGAGTTGCGAAGGAAAGCTGGGGATTTCTCTCGAGTGACTGCAGGGCCAATAGACCTCATCTAGGCTTGTGTCCAGAAGCCAGTGTTCCTCTCCAGGGGCGATAGGGATCTCGGGGTTGCATTCCAGACACACCCGGGGAGACAGGCCTCCATCTCGAGTGGAAGCAAAGAACCCCGCTCTGCTCTCGAGTCGCGACGGGTATCTCTTGGAGCTCACTGGGTGGACTAAAGCGAGTCAAGCCTCCTGAGGCGTTTGGAGAGAGGTCGCGAGATTGGTCTCTAGGCCATGCAGGAGACGAAGGCCCTCATCTCGCGATGCCGGGGGAGTCTTGGGGTTGTTCTCGAGCGGCGGCCCCAGTGTGCGCTTTCTCACGAGGTACGACGGCGAGGTCAGTGAGCCTCTCGTGGGGCGCCAGGGAAGTCGGGTCTCCATGCGAGTGGCGAGGGCGAGCGCGTCATTGCTCTCGAGCCATGGTAGGGTGCCGGGGACCAGCCCCGGCTGATCCAGGGTATTCGAAGGAGAGACGGCGTAGGCGAAGATCAGGAAACCACTGCTTAATTAAATGTTAATTAAGGATATAAAGAGTAATAGAATGAGGATAGCTCAGTGAGGAAATTCAGTGGAGAAAAGAGGCTGAATAATTCAGCCAGAAGGTAAGAGAAAGAACGACATGGTGAGACCAAGTTTCGGTGAACAAGGCCCGCACTTTATTTTTCAAAGTAGTTTTTATACCTTAAGTTATGCATAGAGGATAATGGGGGAAGGGGTCGAGTCTTGCAGCAAACCAGGCTTTCTTCCTGCAAACTTATCATATGCAAAAGCTTAGGTGATTTGCATCATCTTCTGGCCCGGAGGCCTGTTAACATTTTAAGACCTTTTCTTCAGAAAACTTATTTTTCTCTAAAGGTGGTTGGTCAGGAGCCACCCTCCAAAAAAGCATTAGATAAAGTTGCATTCCTACAGAGCAAAGGTGTGGTGGGCTATAACAAGAAAAAGAATTAACTCAAGGGTCCCAGGTTACAAACATTAAAGCTACTACTTACACCAATTATATTAATCAATACACTGCCAGGGACACAGCAGGTAAGGGATATGGAAACTTAGCAGCAAACAATGGCCCAACAAGTGAAAAACCATTCACCAATACAATTTCTAATCAATCTTGTAACTACTCAAAAGAATCTGTGTTTAGACAGTTTAGAACATCTCCTGCCTCTCACAGTTGGGAGGCTCTGAACGATCCCATGTGGCCGGAAAAACCTATTCAGGCAGGCTAGAGGATTTCCAAAGGAGTTTGTAGGTTAAACACTGTCACACCCAGGAATTATTAACTGGAACTGTAAGCTAACTCTTTTTTCAGAGAGAGGTAGTGGGGGAGAGCCCCCCGTAAAGTCAGAGGTTTAGGTGAAAGCACAAGCAGAAAGTAGGCAGACTCTGGTTTTGGGGGTATATGCTCGAGAATTTCCAGGGGGACTCCTGAAGCTCGATCCCGCCTTTGCGTATGCCGAGCCTCCTTCCTCATGACCTTTGTCATGGGCGGAGTTCCTCACTGGCTCCCAGCAGTGATAGAATTCCAGTGGAGCTATTCCAGATCCTGAAAGAGGATGCTGTGGAAAGTGCTGCACTCAATATGCAATATGCAATATGCACTCAATATGCAATATGCCGGCTCACGGCAGTAGGGGAATCTGGCCTCGAGACGTGTTGAAGAAGGTCTCTCGAGGTCTTTCTCGGGTTGAGGCAGGACACCCTGGGGTCCCTCGACTTGTGCAGGTGACCTCAGGGGGCTTCTCATGGTGGCTCTGAGAAGTCAGGGAAACTGGAGGTGGGAGGGGCCTCTCGGCACTCCACTGGGTTTGGTGCATTGGAAGAGGGCCTCATCTCCAGTTGAGGCAGGAACCTCAGGGTTCCTCTGACTTCAGACTCCGATCGCAAGGTCCCTGCAGACTTGGGACAGGAGAGTCAGGCCTCGTCTTGGGTTGAGGCATGGAACTCCGCTTGCCTCTCGAGGTGTTCCCGGGGAGACAGGCCACTTGTCGAGCGGTATTTGGAACCTGGGGGTCTTTTCCCGACGATGCACGGGCGAGTCACTGCCCCTTCGTGTTGACTTCATTCACAGGGTGGAGTTCGAAGAGGTGTCCGGGCATCGGGTTCTTATCAAGAGGGGACCGGGAAATCGGGGTCCTTCGGAATGTGGAACCACCCACGAGGCCACGTCTGGAATGTCGTCGTGAGACCGGCCTCATCCTGAGGTGCGACCGGAAGGTCGGGAACCCCTTCCAGACAAAGCAGGGGAGTCGACCCTCCTGTCCAGATCAGGAGGGTAGAAGGGGCTCAGAGGAAGTGGTGCGGGAAAACCTCGGTGTTCCTCTTGAGGGAGACCGGGATGTCGGGGCACTTTGTGGGTCGCATCAAGGGTGCCAAGTACCGTTTCGACCTCCAATACCTAACGTGGGACTTCTCCTGAGACACTGTAGCGGGAAAGGGCTTCATCTTGCGATGACGGGGGAACCACGTGGATTTTCTCGAGTTGCAGCGGGATTCTCGAGTTACGACGGGGAATTCAGGATGCCTCTTGTGTTGGCCCAGGGAAGTCCAATCTTCCATTCGAGTTGCGAAGGAAAGCTGGGGATTGCTCTCGAGTGACTGCAGGGCCAATAGACCTCATCTAGGCTTGTGTCCAGAAGCCAATGTTCCTCTCCAGGGGCGAAAGGGATCTCGGGGTTGCATTCCAGACGCACCCGGGGAGACAGGCATCCATCTCGAGTGGAAGCAAAGAACCCCGCTCTGCTCTCGAGTCGCGACGGGTATCTCTTGGAGCTCACTGGGTGGACTAAAGGGAGTCAAGCCTCCTGAGGCGTTTGGAGAGAGGTCGAGAGACTGGTCTCTAGGCCATACAGGAGACGAAGGCCCTCAAGTCGCGATGACGGGGGAGGCTCGGGGTTGTTCTCGAGCGGCGGCCCCAGTGTGCGGTTTCTCGCGAGGTACGACGGCGAGGTCAGTGAGCCTCTCGTGGGGCGGCAAGGAAGTCGGGTCTCCATGCGAATGGCGAGGGGGAGCGCGTCTTTACTCTCAAGTCATAGTAGGGGAATCTGGCCTCGAGACGTGTTGAAGAAGGTCTCTCGAGGTCTTTCTCGGGTTGAGGCAGGACACCCTGGGGTCCCTCGACTTGTGCAGGTGACCTCAGGGGGCTTCTCATGGTGGCTCTGAGAAGTCAGGGAAACTGGAGGTGGGAGGGGCCTCTCGGCACTCCACTGGGTTTGGTGCATTGGAAGAGGGCCTCATCTCCAGTTGAGGCAGGAACCTCAGGGTTCCTCTGACTTCAGACTCCGATCGCAAGGTCCCTGCAGACTTGGGACAGGAGAGTCAGGCCTCGTCTTGGGTTGAGGCATGGAACTCCGCTTGCCTCTCGAGGTGTTCCCGGGGAGACAGGCCACTTGTCGAGCGGTATTTGGAACCTGGGGGTCTTTTCCCGACGATGCACGGGCGAGTCACTGCCCCTTCGTGTTGACTTCATTCACAGGGTGGAGTTCGAAGAGGTGTCCGGGCATCGGGTTCTTATCAAGAGGGGACCGGGAAATCGGGGTCCTTCGGAATGTGGAACCACCCACGAGGCCACGTCTGGAATGTCGTCGTGAGACCGGCCTCATCCTGAGGTGCGACCGGAAGGTCGGGAACCCCTTCCAGACAAAGCAGGGGAGTCGACCCTCCTGTCCAGATCAGGAGGGTAGAAGAGGCTCCGAGGAAGTGTTGCCGGAAAACTTCGGTGTTCCTCTCGAGGGAGACCGGGATGTCGGGGCACTTTGTGGGTCGCATCAAGGGTGACAAGTACCGTTTCGAACTCCAATTCCTAAAGTGGGACTTCTCCTGAGACGCTGTAGCGGCACAGGGCTACATCTTGCGATGACGGGGGAACCACGTGGTTTTTCTCGAGGTGTAGCAGGATTCTCGAATTACGACGGGGAATTCAGGATGCCTCTTGTGTAGGCCCAGGGAAGTCCAATCTTCCATTCGAGTTGCGAAGGAAAGCTGGGGATTTCTCTCGAGTGACTGCAGGGCCAATAGACCTCATCTAGGCTTGTGTCCAGAAGCCAGTGTTCCTCTCCAGGGGCGATAGGGATCTCGGGGTTGCATTCCAGACACACCCGGGGAGACAGGCCTCCATCTCGAGTGGAAGCAAAGAACCCCGCTCTGCTCTCGAGTCGCGACGGGTATCTCTTGGAGCTCACTGGGTGGACTAAAGCGAGTCAAGCCTCCTGAGGCGTTTGGAGAGAGGTCGCGAGATTGGTCTCTAGGCCATGCAGGAGACGAAGGCCCTCATCTCGCGATGCCGGGGGAGTCTTGGGGTTGTTCTCGAGCGGCGGCCCCAGTGTGCGCTTTCTCACGAGGTACGACGGCGAGGTCAGTGAGCCTCTCGTGGGGCGCCAGGGAAGTCGGGTCTCCATGCGAGTGGCGAGGGCGAGCGCGTCATTGCTCTCGAGCCATGGTAGGGTGCCGGGGACCAGCCCCGGCTGATCCAGGGTATTCGAAGGAGAGACGGCGTAGGCGAAGATCAGGAAACCACTGCTTAATTAAATGTTAATTAAGGATATAAAGAGTAATAGAATGAGGATAGCTCAGTGAGGAAATTCAGTGGAGAAAAGAGGCTGAATAATTCAGCCAGAAGGTAAGAGAAAGAACGACATGGTGAGACCAAGTTTCGGTGAACAAGGCCCGCACTTTATTTTTCAAAGTAGTTTTTATACCTTAAGTTATGCATAGAGGATAATGGGGGAAGGGGTCGAGTCTTGCAGCAAACCAGGCTTTCTTCCTGCAAACTTATCATATGCAAAAGCTTAGGTGATTTGCATCATCTTCTGGCCCGGAGGCCTGTTAACATTTTAAGACCTTTTCTTCAGAAAACTTATTTTTCTCTAAAGGTGGTTGGTCAGGAGCCACCCTCCAAAAAAGCATTAGATAAAGTTGCATTCCTACAGAGCAAAGGTGTGGTGGGCTATAACAAGAAAAAGAATTAACTCAAGGGTCCCAGGTTACAAACATTAAAGCTACTACTTACACCAATTATATTAATCAATACACTGCCAGGGACACAGCAGGTAAGGGATATGGAAACTTAGCAGCAAACAATGGCCCAACAAGTGAAAAACCATTCACCAATACAATTTCTAATCAATCTTGTAACTACTCAAAAGAATCTGTGTTTAGACAGTTTAGAACATCTCCTGCCTCTCACAGTTGGGAGGCTCTGAACGATCCCATGTGGCCGGAAAAACCTATTCAGGCAGGCTAGAGGATTTCCAAAGGAGTTTGTAGGTTAAACACTGTCACACCCAGGAATTATTAACTGGAACTGTAAGCTAACTCTTTTTTCAGAGAGAGGTAGTGGGGGAGAGCCCCCCGTAAAGTCAGAGGTTTAGGTGAAAGCACAAGCAGAAAGTAGGCAGACTCTGGTTTTGGGGGTATATGCTCGAGAATTTCCAGGGGGACTCCTGAAGCTCGATCCCGCCTTTGCGTATGCCGAGCCTCCTTCCTCATGACCTTTGTCATGGGCGGAGTTCCTCACTGGCTCCCAGCAGTGATAGAATTCCAGTGGAGCTATTCCAGATCCTGAAAGATGATGCTGTGGAAAGTGCTGCACTCAATATGCAATATGCAATATGCACTCAATATGCAATATGCCGGCTCACGGCAGTAGGGGAATCTGGCCTCGAGACGTGTTGAAGAAGGTCTCTCGAGGTCTTTCTCGGGTTGAGGCAGGACACCCTGGGGTCCCTCGACTTGTGCAGGTGACCTCAGGGGGCTTCTCATGGTGGCTCTGAGAAGTCAGGGAAACTGGAGGTGGGAGGGGCCTCTCGGCACTCCACTGGGTTTGGTGCATTGGAAGAGGGCCTCATCTCCAGTTGAGGCAGGAACCTCAGGGTTCCTCTGACTTCAGACTCCGATCGCAAGGTCCCTGCAGACTTGGGACAGGAGAGTCAGGCCTCGTCTTGGGTTGAGGCATGGAACTCCGCTTGCCTCTCGAGGTGTTCCCGGGGAGACAGGCCACTTGTCGAGCGGTATTTGGAACCTGGGGGTCTTTTCCCGACGATGCACGGGCGAGTCACTGCCCCTTCGTGTTGACTTCATTCACAGGGTGGAGTTCGAAGAGGTGTCCGGGCATCGGGTTCTTATCAAGAGGGGACCGGGAAATCGGGGTCCTTCGGAATGTGGAACCACCCACGAGGCCACGTCTGGAATGTCGTCGTGAGACCGGCCTCATCCTGAGGTGCGACCGGAAGGTCGGGAACCCCTTCCAGACAAAGCAGGGGAGTCGACCCTCCTGTCCAGATCAGGAGGGTAGAAGGGGCTCAGAGGAAGTGGTGCGGGAAAACCTCGGTGTTCCTCTTGAGGGAGACCGGGATGTCGGGGCACTTTGTGGGTCGCATCAAGGGTGCCAAGTACCGTTTCGACCTCCAATACCTAACGTGGGACTTCTCCTGAGACACTGTAGCGGGAAAGGGCTTCATCTTGCGATGACGGGGGAACCACGTGGATTTTCTCGAGTTGCAGCGGGATTCTCGAGTTACGACGGGGAATTCAGGATGCCTCTTGTGTTGGCCCAGGGAAGTCCAATCTTCCATTCGAGTTGCGAAGGAAAGCTGGGGATTGCTCTCGAGTGACTGCAGGGCCAATAGACCTCATCTAGGCTTGTGTCCAGAAGCCAATGTTCCTCTCCAGGGGCGAAAGGGATCTCGGGGTTGCATTCCAGACGCACCCGGGGAGACAGGCATCCATCTCGAGTGGAAGCAAAGAACCCCGCTCTGCTCTCGAGTCGCGACGGGTATCTCTTGGAGCTCACTGGGTGGACTAAAGGGAGTCAAGCCTCCTGAGGCGTTTGGAGAGAGGTCGAGAGACTGGTCTCTAGGCCATACAGGAGACGAAGGCCCTCAAGTCGCGATGACGGGGGAGGCTCGGGGTTGTTCTCGAGCGGCGGCCCCAGTGTGCGGTTTCTCGCGAGGTACGACGGCGAGGTCAGTGAGCCTCTCGTGGGGCGGCAAGGAAGTCGGGTCTCCATGCGAATGGCGAGGGGGAGCGCGTCTTTACTCTCAAGTCATAGTAGGGGAATCTGGCCTCGAGACGTGTTGAAGAAGGTCTCTCGAGGTCTTTCTCGGGTTGAGGCAGGACACCCTGGGGTCCCTCGACTTGTGCAGGTGACCTCAGGGGGCTTCTCATGGTGGCTCTGAGAAGTCAGGGAAACTGGAGGTGGGAGGGGCCTCTCGGCACTCCACTGGGTTTGGTGCATTGGAAGAGGGCCTCATCTCCAGTTGAGGCAGGAACCTCAGGGTTCCTCTGACTTCAGACTCCGATCGCAAGGTCCCTGCAGACTTGGGACAGGAGAGTCAGGCCTCGTCTTGGGTTGAGGCATGGAACTCCGCTTGCCTCTCGAGGTGTTCCCGGGGAGACAGGCCACTTGTCGAGCGGTATTTGGAACCTGGGGGTCTTTTCCCGACGATGCACGGGCGAGTCACTGCCCCTTCGTGTTGACTTCATTCACAGGGTGGAGTTCGAAGAGGTGTCCGGGCATCGGGTTCTTATCAAGAGGGGACCGGGAAATCGGGGTCCTTCGGAATGTGGAACCACCCACGAGGCCACGTCTGGAATGTCGTCGTGAGACCGGCCTCATCCTGAGGTGCGACCGGAAGGTCGGGAACCCCTTCCAGACAAAGCAGGGGAGTCGACCCTCCTGTCCAGATCAGGAGGGTAGAAGAGGCTCCGAGGAAGTGTTGCCGGAAAACTTCGGTGTTCCTCTCGAGGGAGACCGGGATGTCGGGGCACTTTGTGGGTCGCATCAAGGGTGACAAGTACCGTTTCGAACTCCAATTCCTAAAGTGGGACTTCTCCTGAGACGCTGTAGCGGCACAGGGCTACATCTTGCGATGACGGGGGAACCACGTGGTTTTTCTCGAGGTGTAGCAGGATTCTCGAATTACGACGGGGAATTCAGGATGCCTCTTGTGTAGGCCCAGGGAAGTCCAATCTTCCATTCGAGTTGCGAAGGAAAGCTGGGGATTTCTCTCGAGTGACTGCAGGGCCAATAGACCTCATCTAGGCTTGTGTCCAGAAGCCAGTGTTCCTCTCCAGGGGCGACAGGGATCTCGGGGTTGCATTCCAGACACACCCGGGGAGACAGGCCTCCATCTCGAGTGGAAGCAAAGAACCCCGCTCTGCTCTCGAGTCGCGACGGGTATCTCTTGGAGCTCACTGGGTGGACTAAAGCGAGTCAAGCCTCCTGAGGCGTTTGGAGAGAGGTCGCGAGATTGGTCTCTAGGCCATGCAGGAGACGAAGGCCCTCATCTCGCGATGCCGGGGGAGTCTTGGGGTTGTTCTCGAGCGGCGGCCCCAGTGTGCGCTTTCTCACGAGGTACGACGGCGAGGTCAGTGAGCCTCTCGTGGGGCGCCAGGGAAGTCGGGTCTCCATGCGAGTGGCGAGGGCGAGCGCGTCATTGCTCTCGAGCCATGGTAGGGTGCCGGGGACCAGCCCCGGCTGATCCAGGGTATTCGAAGGAGAGACGGCGTAGGCGAAGATCAGGAAACCACTGCTTAATTAAATGTTAATTAAGGATATAAAGAGTAATAGAATGAGGATAGCTCAGTGAGGAAATTCAGTGGAGAAAAGAGGCTGAATAATTCAGCCAGAAGGTAAGAGAAAGAACGACATGGTGAGACCAAGTTTCGGTGAACAAGGCCCGCACTTTATTTTTCAAAGTAGTTTTTATACCTTAAGTTATGCATAGAGGATAATGGGGGAAGGGGTCGAGTCTTGCAGCAAACCAGGCTTTCTTCCTGCAAACTTATCATATGCAAAAGCTTAGGTGATTTGCATCATCTTCTGGCCCGGAGGCCTGTTAACATTTTAAGACCTTTTCTTCAGAAAACTTATTTTTCTCTAAAGGTGGTTGGTCAGGAGCCACCCTCCAAAAAAGCATTAGATAAAGTTGCATTCCTACAGAGCAAAGGTGTGGTGGGCTATAACAAGAAAAAGAATTAACTCAAGGGTCCCAGGTTACAAACATTAAAGCTACTACTTACACCAATTATATTAATCAATACACTGCCAGGGACACAGCAGGTAAGGGATATGGAAACTTAGCAGCAAACAATGGCCCAACAAGTGAAAAACCATTCACCAATACAATTTCTAATCAATCTTGTAACTACTCAAAAGAATCTGTGTTTAGACAGTTTAGAACATCTCCTGCCTCTCACAGTTGGGAGGCTCTGAACGATCCCATGTGGCCGGAAAAACCTATTCAGGCAGGCTAGAGGATTTCCAAAGGAGTTTGTAGGTTAAACACTGTCACACCCAGGAATTATTAACTGGAACTGTAAGCTAACTCTTTTTTCAGAGAGAGGTAGTGGGGGAGAGCCCCCCGTAAAGTCAGAGGTTTAGGTGAAAGCACAAGCAGAAAGTAGGCAGACTCTGGTTTTGGGGGTATATGCTCGAGAATTTCCAGGGGGACTCCTGAAGCTCGATCCCGCCTTTGCGTATGCCGAGCCTCCTTCCTCATGACCTTTGTCATGGGCGGAGTTCCTCACTGGCTCCCAGCAGTGATAGAATTCCAGTGGAGCTATTCCAGATCCTGAAAGATGATGCTGTGGAAAGTGCTGCACTCAATATGCAATATGCAATATGCACTCAATATGCAATATGCCGGCTCACGGCAGTAGGGGAATCTGGCCTCGAGACGTGTTGAAGAAGGTCTCTCGAGGTCTTTCTCGGGTTGAGGCAGGACACCCTGGGGTCCCTCGACTTGTGCAGGTGACCTCAGGGGGCTTCTCATGGTGGCTCTGAGAAGTCAGGGAAACTGGAGGTGGGAGGGGCCTCTCGGCACTCCACTGGGTTTGGTGCATTGGAAGAGGGCCTCATCTCCAGTTGAGGCAGGAACCTCAGGGTTCCTCTGACTTCAGACTCCGATCGCAAGGTCCCTGCAGACTTGGGACAGGAGAGTCAGGCCTCGTCTTGGGTTGAGGCATGGAACTCCGCTTGCCTCTCGAGGTGTTCCCGGGGAGACAGGCCACTTGTCGAGCGGTATTTGGAACCTGGGGGTCTTTTCCCGACGATGCACGGGCGAGTCACTGCCCCTTCGTGTTGACTTCATTCACAGGGTGGAGTTCGAAGAGGTGTCCGGGCATCGGGTTCTTATCAAGAGGGGACCGGGAAATCGGGGTCCTTCGGAATGTGGAACCACCCACGAGGCCACGTCTGGAATGTCGTCGTGAGACCGGCCTCATCCTGAGGTGCGACCGGAAGGTCGGGAACCCCTTCCAGACAAAGCAGGGGAGTCGACCCTCCTGTCCAGATCAGGAGGGTAGAAGGGGCTCAGAGGAAGTGGTGCGGGAAAACCTCGGTGTTCCTCTTGAGGGAGACCGGGATGTCGGGGCACTTTGTGGGTCGCATCAAGGGTGCCAAGTACCGTTTCGACCTCCAATACCTAACGTGGGACTTCTCCTGAGACACTGTAGCGGGAAAGGGCTTCATCTTGCGATGACGGGGGAACCACGTGGATTTTCTCGAGTTGCAGCGGGATTCTCGAGTTACGACGGGGAATTCAGGATGCCTCTTGTGTTGGCCCAGGGAAGTCCAATCTTCCATTCGAGTTGCGAAGGAAAGCTGGGGATTGCTCTCGAGTGACTGCAGGGCCAATAGACCTCATCTAGGCTTGTGTCCAGAAGCCAATGTTCCTCTCCAGGGGCGAAAGGGATCTCGGGGTTGCATTCCAGACGCACCCGGGGAGACAGGCATCCATCTCGAGTGGAAGCAAAGAACCCCGCTCTGCTCTCGAGTCGCGACGGGTATCTCTTGGAGCTCACTGGGTGGACTAAAGGGAGTCAAGCCTCCTGAGGCGTTTGGAGAGAGGTCGAGAGACTGGTCTCTAGGCCATACAGGAGACGAAGGCCCTCAAGTCGCGATGACGGGGGAGGCTCGGGGTTGTTCTCGAGCGGCGGCCCCAGTGTGCGGTTTCTCGCGAGGTACGACGGCGAGGTCAGTGAGCCTCTCGTGGGGCGGCAAGGAAGTCGGGTCTCCATGCGAATGGCGAGGGGGAGCGCGTCTTTACTCTCAAGTCATAGTAGGGGAATCTGGCCTCGAGACGTGTTGAAGAAGGTCTCTCGAGGTCTTTCTCGGGTTGAGGCAGGACACCCTGGGGTCCCTCGACTTGTGCAGGTGACCTCAGGGGGCTTCTCATGGTGGCTCTGAGAAGTCAGGGAAACTGGAGGTGGGAGGGGCCTCTCGGCACTCCACTGGGTTTGGTGCATTGGAAGAGGGCCTCATCTCCAGTTGAGGCAGGAACCTCAGGGTTCCTCTGACTTCAGACTCCGATCGCAAGGTCCCTGCAGACTTGGGACAGGAGAGTCAGGCCTCGTCTTGGGTTGAGGCATGGAACTCCGCTTGCCTCTCGAGGTGTTCCCGGGGAGACAGGCCACTTGTCGAGCGGTATTTGGAACCTGGGGGTCTTTTCCCGACGATGCACGGGCGAGTCACTGCCCCTTCGTGTTGACTTCATTCACAGGGTGGAGTTCGAAGAGGTGTCCGGGCATCGGGTTCTTATCAAGAGGGGACCGGGAAATCGGGGTCCTTCGGAATGTGGAACCACCCACGAGGCCACGTCTGGAATGTCGTCGTGAGACCGGCCTCATCCTGAGGTGCGACCGGAAGGTCGGGAACCCCTTCCAGACAAAGCAGGGGAGTCGACCCTCCTGTCCAGATCAGGAGGGTAGAAGAGGCTCCGAGGAAGTGTTGCCGGAAAACTTCGGTGTTCCTCTCGAGGGAGACCGGGATGTCGGGGCACTTTGTGGGTCGCATCAAGGGTGACAAGTACCGTTTCGAACTCCAATTCCTAAAGTGGGACTTCTCCTGAGACGCTGTAGCGGCACAGGGCTACATCTTGCGATGACGGGGGAACCACGTGGTTTTTCTCGAGGTGTAGCAGGATTCTCGAATTACGACGGGGAATTCAGGATGCCTCTTGTGTAGGCCCAGGGAAGTCCAATCTTCCATTCGAGTTGCGAAGGAAAGCTGGGGATTTCTCTCGAGTGACTGCAGGGCCAATAGACCTCATCTAGGCTTGTGTCCAGAAGCCAGTGTTCCTCTCCAGGGGCGACAGGGATCTCGGGGTTGCATTCCAGACACACCCGGGGAGACAGGCCTCCATCTCGAGTGGAAGCAAAGAACCCCGCTCTGCTCTCGAGTCGCGACGGGTATCTCTTGGAGCTCACTGGGTGGACTAAAGCGAGTCAAGCCTCCTGAGGCGTTTGGAGAGAGGTCGCGAGATTGGTCTCTAGGCCATGCAGGAGACGAAGGCCCTCATCTCGCGATGCCGGGGGAGTCTTGGGGTTGTTCTCGAGCGGCGGCCCCAGTGTGCGCTTTCTCACGAGGTACGACGGCGAGGTCAGTGAGCCTCTCGTGGGGCGCCAGGGAAGTCGGGTCTCCATGCGAGTGGCGAGGGCGAGCGCGTCATTGCTCTCGAGCCATGGTAGGGTGCCGGGGACCAGCCCCGGCTGATCCAGGGTATTCGAAGGAGAGACGGCGTAGGCGAAGATCAGGAAACCACTGCTTAATTAAATGTTAATTAAGGATATAAAGAGTAATAGAATGAGGATAGCTCAGTGAGGAAATTCAGTGGAGAAAAGAGGCTGAATAATTCAGCCAGAAGGTAAGAGAAAGAACGACATGGTGAGACCAAGTTTCGGTGAACAAGGCCCGCACTTTATTTTTCAAAGTAGTTTTTATACCTTAAGTTATGCATAGAGGATAATGGGGGAAGGGGTCGAGTCTTGCAGCAAACCAGGCTTTCTTCCTGCAAACTTATCATATGCAAAAGCTTAGGTGATTTGCATCATCTTCTGGCCCGGAGGCCTGTTAACATTTTAAGACCTTTTCTTCAGAAAACTTATTTTTCTCTAAAGGTGGTTGGTCAGGAGCCACCCTCCAAAAAAGCATTAGATAAAGTTGCATTCCTACAGAGCAAAGGTGTGGTGGGCTATAACAAGAAAAAGAATTAACTCAAGGGTCCCAGGTTACAAACATTAAAGCTACTACTTACACCAATTATATTAATCAATACACTGCCAGGGACACAGCAGGTAAGGGATATGGAAACTTAGCAGCAAACAATGGCCCAACAAGTGAAAAACCATTCACCAATACAATTTCTAATCAATCTTGTAACTACTCAAAAGAATCTGTGTTTAGACAGTTTAGAACATCTCCTGCCTCTCACAGTTGGGAGGCTCTGAACGATCCCATGTGGCCGGAAAAACCTATTCAGGCAGGCTAGAGGATTTCCAAAGGAGTTTGTAGGTTAAACACTGTCACACCCAGGAATTATTAACTGGAACTGTAAGCTAACTCTTTTTTCAGAGAGAGGTAGTGGGGGAGAGCCCCCCGTAAAGTCAGAGGTTTAGGTGAAAGCACAAGCAGAAAGTAGGCAGACTCTGGTTTTGGGGGTATATGCTCGAGAATTTCCAGGGGGACTCCTGAAGCTCGATCCCGCCTTTGCGTATGCCGAGCCTCCTTCCTCATGACCTTTGTCATGGGCGGAGTTCCTCACTGGCTCCCAGCAGTGATAGAATTCCAGTGGAGCTATTCCAGATCCTGAAAGATGATGCTGTGGAAAGTGCTGCACTCAATATGCAATATGCAATATGCACTCAATATGCAATATGCCGGCTCACGGCAGTAGGGGAATCTGGCCTCGAGACGTGTTGAAGAAGGTCTCTCGAGGTCTTTCTCGGGTTGAGGCAGGACACCCTGGGGTCCCTCGACTTGTGCAGGTGACCTCAGGGGGCTTCTCATGGTGGCTCTGAGAAGTCAGGGAAACTGGAGGTGGGAGGGGCCTCTCGGCACTCCACTGGGTTTGGTGCATTGGAAGAGGGCCTCATCTCCAGTTGAGGCAGGAACCTCAGGGTTCCTCTGACTTCAGACTCCGATCGCAAGGTCCCTGCAGACTTGGGACAGGAGAGTCAGGCCTCGTCTTGGGTTGAGGCATGGAACTCCGCTTGCCTCTCGAGGTGTTCCCGGGGAGACAGGCCACTTGTCGAGCGGTATTTGGAACCTGGGGGTCTTTTCCCGACGATGCACGGGCGAGTCACTGCCCCTTCGTGTTGACTTCATTCACAGGGTGGAGTTCGAAGAGGTGTCCGGGCATCGGGTTCTTATCAAGAGGGGACCGGGAAATCGGGGTCCTTCGGAATGTGGAACCACCCACGAGGCCACGTCTGGAATGTCGTCGTGAGACCGGCCTCATCCTGAGGTGCGACCGGAAGGTCGGGAACCCCTTCCAGACAAAGCAGGGGAGTCGACCCTCCTGTCCAGATCAGGAGGGTAGAAGGGGCTCAGAGGAAGTGGTGCGGGAAAACCTCGGTGTTCCTCTTGAGGGAGACCGGGATGTCGGGGCACTTTGTGGGTCGCATCAAGGGTGCCAAGTACCGTTTCGACCTCCAATACCTAACGTGGGACTTCTCCTGAGACACTGTAGCGGGAAAGGGCTTCATCTTGCGATGACGGGGGAACCACGTGGATTTTCTCGAGTTGCAGCGGGATTCTCGAGTTACGACGGGGAATTCAGGATGCCTCTTGTGTTGGCCCAGGGAAGTCCAATCTTCCATTCGAGTTGCGAAGGAAAGCTGGGGATTGCTCTCGAGTGACTGCAGGGCCAATAGACCTCATCTAGGCTTGTGTCCAGAAGCCAATGTTCCTCTCCAGGGGCGAAAGGGATCTCGGGGTTGCATTCCAGACGCACCCGGGGAGACAGGCATCCATCTCGAGTGGAAGCAAAGAACCCCGCTCTGCTCTCGAGTCGCGACGGGTATCTCTTGGAGCTCACTGGGTGGACTAAAGGGAGTCAAGCCTCCTGAGGCGTTTGGAGAGAGGTCGAGAGACTGGTCTCTAGGCCATACAGGAGACGAAGGCCCTCAAGTCGCGATGACGGGGGAGGCTCGGGGTTGTTCTCGAGCGGCGGCCCCAGTGTGCGGTTTCTCGCGAGGTACGACGGCGAGGTCAGTGAGCCTCTCGTGGGGCGGCAAGGAAGTCGGGTCTCCATGCGAATGGCGAGGGGGAGCGCGTCTTTACTCTCAAGTCATAGTAGGGGAATCTGGCCTCGAGACGTGTTGAAGAAGGTCTCTCGAGGTCTTTCTCGGGTTGAGGCAGGACACCCTGGGGTCCCTCGACTTGTGCAGGTGACCTCAGGGGGCTTCTCATGGTGGCTCTGAGAAGTCAGGGAAACTGGAGGTGGGAGGGGCCTCTCGGCACTCCACTGGGTTTGGTGCATTGGAAGAGGGCCTCATCTCCAGTTGAGGCAGGAACCTCAGGGTTCCTCTGACTTCAGACTCCGATCGCAAGGTCCCTGCAGACTTGGGACAGGAGAGTCAGGCCTCGTCTTGGGTTGAGGCATGGAACTCCGCTTGCCTCTCGAGGTGTTCCCGGGGAGACAGGCCACTTGTCGAGCGGTATTTGGAACCTGGGGGTCTTTTCCCGACGATGCACGGGCGAGTCACTGCCCCTTCGTGTTGACTTCATTCACAGGGTGGAGTTCGAAGAGGTGTCCGGGCATCGGGTTCTTATCAAGAGGGGACCGGGAAATCGGGGTCCTTCGGAATGTGGAACCACCCACGAGGCCACGTCTGGAATGTCGTCGTGAGACCGGCCTCATCCTGAGGTGCGACCGGAAGGTCGGGAACCCCTTCCAGACAAAGCAGGGGAGTCGACCCTCCTGTCCAGATCAGGAGGGTAGAAGAGGCTCCGAGGAAGTGTTGCCGGAAAACTTCGGTGTTCCTCTCGAGGGAGACCGGGATGTCGGGGCACTTTGTGGGTCGCATCAAGGGTGACAAGTACCGTTTCGAACTCCAATTCCTAAAGTGGGACTTCTCCTGAGACGCTGTAGCGGCACAGGGCTACATCTTGCGATGACGGGGGAACCACGTGGTTTTTCTCGAGGTGTAGCAGGATTCTCGAATTACGACGGGGAATTCAGGATGCCTCTTGTGTAGGCCCAGGGAAGTCCAATCTTCCATTCGAGTTGCGAAGGAAAGCTGGGGATTTCTCTCGAGTGACTGCAGGGCCAATAGACCTCATCTAGGCTTGTGTCCAGAAGCCAGTGTTCCTCTCCAGGGGCGACAGGGATCTCGGGGTTGCATTCCAGACACACCCGGGGAGACAGGCCTCCATCTCGAGTGGAAGCAAAGAACCCCGCTCTGCTCTCGAGTCGCGACGGGTATCTCTTGGAGCTCACTGGGTGGACTAAAGCGAGTCAAGCCTCCTGAGGCGTTTGGAGAGAGGTCGCGAGATTGGTCTCTAGGCCATGCAGGAGACGAAGGCCCTCATCTCGCGATGCCGGGGGAGTCTTGGGGTTGTTCTCGAGCGGCGGCCCCAGTGTGCGCTTTCTCACGAGGTACGACGGCGAGGTCAGTGAGCCTCTCGTGGGGCGCCAGGGAAGTCGGGTCTCCATGCGAGTGGCGAGGGCGAGCGCCGTCATTGCTCTCGAGCCATGGTAGGGTGCCGGGGACCAGCCCCGGCTGATCCAGGGTATTCGAAGGAGAGACGGCGTAGGCGAAGATCAGGAAACCACTGCTTAATTAAATGTTAATTAAGGATATAAAGAGTAATAGAATGAGGATAGCTCAGTGAGGAAATTCAGTGGAGAAAAGAGGCTGAATAATTCAGCCAGAAGGTAAGAGAAAGAACGACATGGTGAGACCAAGTTTCGGTGAACAAGGCCCGCACTTTATTTTTCAAAGTAGTTTTTATACCTTAAGTTATGCATAGAGGATAATGGGGGAAGGGGTCGAGTCTTGCAGCAAACCAGGCTTTCTTCCTGCAAACTTATCATATGCAAAAGCTTAGGTGATTTGCATCATCTTCTGGCCCGGAGGCCTGTTAACATTTTAAGACCTTTTCTTCAGAAAACTTATTTTTCTCTAAAGGTGGTTGGTCAGGAGCCACCCTCCAAAAAAGCATTAGATAAAGTTGCATTCCTACAGAGCAAAGGTGTGGTGGGCTATAACAAGAAAAAGAATTAACTCAAGGGTCCCAGGTTACAAACATTAAAGCTACTACTTACACCAATTATATTAATCAATACACTGCCAGGGACACAGCAGGTAAGGGATATGGAAACTTAGCAGCAAACAATGGCCCAACAAGTGAAAAACCATTCACCAATACAATTTCTAATCAATCTTGTAACTACTCAAAAGAATCTGTGTTTAGACAGTTTAGAACATCTCCTGCCTCTCACAGTTGGGAGGCTCTGAACGATCCCATGTGGCCGGAAAAACCTATTCAGGCAGGCTAGAGGATTTCCAAAGGAGTTTGTAGGTTAAACACTGTCACACCCAGGAATTATTAACTGGAACTGTAAGCTAACTCTTTTTTCAGAGAGAGGTAGTGGGGGAGAGCCCCCCGTAAAGTCAGAGGTTTAGGTGAAAGCACAAGCAGAAAGTAGGCAGACTCTGGTTTTGGGGGTATATGCTCGAGAATTTCCAGGGGGACTCCTGAAGCTCGATCCCGCCTTTGCGTATGCCGAGCCTCCTTCCTCATGACCTTTGTCATGGGCGGAGTTCCTCACTGGCTCCCAGCAGTGATAGAATTCCAGTGGAGCTATTCCAGATCCTGAAAGATGATGCTGTGGAAAGTGCTGCACTCAATATGCAATATGCAATATGCACTCAATATGCAATATGCCGGCTCACGGCAGTAGGGGAATCTGGCCTCGAGACGTGTTGAAGAAGGTCTCTCGAGGTCTTTCTCGGGTTGAGGCAGGACACCCTGGGGTCCCTCGACTTGTGCAGGTGACCTCAGGGGGCTTCTCATGGTGGCTCTGAGAAGTCAGGGAAACTGGAGGTGGGAGGGGCCTCTCGGCACTCCACTGGGTTTGGTGCATTGGAAGAGGGCCTCATCTCCAGTTGAGGCAGGAACCTCAGGGTTCCTCTGACTTCAGACTCCGATCGCAAGGTCCCTGCAGACTTGGGACAGGAGAGTCAGGCCTCGTCTTGGGTTGAGGCATGGAACTCCGCTTGCCTCTCGAGGTGTTCCCGGGGAGACAGGCCACTTGTCGAGCGGTATTTGGAACCTGGGGGTCTTTTCCCGACGATGCACGGGCGAGTCACTGCCCCTTCGTGTTGACTTCATTCACAGGGTGGAGTTCGAAGAGGTGTCCGGGCATCGGGTTCTTATCAAGAGGGGACCGGGAAATCGGGGTCCTTCGGAATGTGGAACCACCCACGAGGCCACGTCTGGAATGTCGTCGTGAGACCGGCCTCATCCTGAGGTGCGACCGGAAGGTCGGGAACCCCTTCCAGACAAAGCAGGGGAGTCGACCCTCCTGTCCAGATCAGGAGGGTAGAAGGGGCTCAGAGGAAGTGGTGCGGGAAAACCTCGGTGTTCCTCTTGAGGGAGACCGGGATGTCGGGGCACTTTGTGGGTCGCATCAAGGGTGCCAAGTACCGTTTCGACCTCCAATACCTAACGTGGGACTTCTCCTGAGACACTGTAGCGGGAAAGGGCTTCATCTTGCGATGACGGGGGAACCACGTGGATTTTCTCGAGTTGCAGCGGGATTCTCGAGTTACGACGGGGAATTCAGGATGCCTCTTGTGTTGGCCCAGGGAAGTCCAATCTTCCATTCGAGTTGCGAAGGAAAGCTGGGGATTGCTCTCGAGTGACTGCAGGGCCAATAGACCTCATCTAGGCTTGTGTCCAGAAGCCAATGTTCCTCTCCAGGGGCGAAAGGGATCTCGGGGTTGCATTCCAGACGCACCCGGGGAGACAGGCATCCATCTCGAGTGGAAGCAAAGAACCCCGCTCTGCTCTCGAGTCGCGACGGGTATCTCTTGGAGCTCACTGGGTGGACTAAAGGGAGTCAAGCCTCCTGAGGCGTTTGGAGAGAGGTCGAGAGACTGGTCTCTAGGCCATACAGGAGACGAAGGCCCTCAAGTCGCGATGACGGGGGAGGCTCGGGGTTGTTCTCGAGCGGCGGCCCCAGTGTGCGGTTTCTCGCGAGGTACGACGGCGAGGTCAGTGAGCCTCTCGTGGGGCGGCAAGGAAGTCGGGTCTCCATGCGAATGGCGAGGGGGAGCGCGTCTTTACTCTCAAGTCATAGTAGGGGAATCTGGCCTCGAGACGTGTTGAAGAAGGTCTCTCGAGGTCTTTCTCGGGTTGAGGCAGGACACCCTGGGGTCCCTCGACTTGTGCAGGTGACCTCAGGGGGCTTCTCATGGTGGCTCTGAGAAGTCAGGGAAACTGGAGGTGGGAGGGGCCTCTCGGCACTCCACTGGGTTTGGTGCATTGGAAGAGGGCCTCATCTCCAGTTGAGGCAGGAACCTCAGGGTTCCTCTGACTTCAGACTCCGATCGCAAGGTCCCTGCAGACTTGGGACAGGAGAGTCAGGCCTCGTCTTGGGTTGAGGCATGGAACTCCGCTTGCCTCTCGAGGTGTTCCCGGGGAGACAGGCCACTTGTCGAGCGGTATTTGGAACCTGGGGGTCTTTTCCCGACGATGCACGGGCGAGTCACTGCCCCTTCGTGTTGACTTCATTCACAGGGTGGAGTTCGAAGAGGTGTCCGGGCATCGGGTTCTTATCAAGAGGGGACCGGGAAATCGGGGTCCTTCGGAATGTGGAACCACCCACGAGGCCACGTCTGGAATGTCGTCGTGAGACCGGCCTCATCCTGAGGTGCGACCGGAAGGTCGGGAACCCCTTCCAGACAAAGCAGGGGAGTCGACCCTCCTGTCCAGATCAGGAGGGTAGAAGAGGCTCCGAGGAAGTGTTGCCGGAAAACTTCGGTGTTCCTCTCGAGGGAGACCGGGATGTCGGGGCACTTTGTGGGTCGCATCAAGGGTGACAAGTACCGTTTCGAACTCCAATTCCTAAAGTGGGACTTCTCCTGAGACGCTGTAGCGGCACAGGGCTACATCTTGCGATGACGGGGGAACCACGTGGTTTTTCTCGAGGTGTAGCAGGATTCTCGAATTACGACGGGGAATTCAGGATGCCTCTTGTGTAGGCCCAGGGAAGTCCAATCTTCCATTCGAGTTGCGAAGGAAAGCTGGGGATTTCTCTCGAGTGACTGCAGGGCCAATAGACCTCATCTAGGCTTGTGTCCAGAAGCCAGTGTTCCTCTCCAGGGGCGACAGGGATCTCGGGGTTGCATTCCAGACACACCCGGGGAGACAGGCCTCCATCTCGAGTGGAAGCAAAGAACCCCGCTCTGCTCTCGAGTCGCGACGGGTATCTCTTGGAGCTCACTGGGTGGACTAAAGCGAGTCAAGCCTCCTGAGGCGTTTGGAGAGAGGTCGCGAGATTGGTCTCTAGGCCATGCAGGAGACGAAGGCCCTCATCTCGCGATGCCGGGGGAGTCTTGGGGTTGTTCTCGAGCGGCGGCCCCAGTGTGCGCTTTCTCACGAGGTACGACGGCGAGGTCAGTGAGCCTCTCGTGGGGCGCCAGGGAAGTCGGGTCTCCATGCGAGTGGCGAGGGCGAGCGCGTCATTGCTCTCGAGCCATGGTAGGGTGCCGGGGACCAGCCCCGGCTGATCCAGGGTATTCGAAGGAGAGACGGCGTAGGCGAAGATCAGGAAACCACTGCTTAATTAAATGTTAATTAAGGATATAAAGAGTAATAGAATGAGGATAGCTCAGTGAGGAAATTCAGTGGAGAAAAGAGGCTGAATAATTCAGCCAGAAGGTAAGAGAAAGAACGACATGGTGAGACCAAGTTTCGGTGAACAAGGCCCGCACTTTATTTTTCAAAGTAGTTTTTATACCTTAAGTTATGCATAGAGGATAATGGGGGAAGGGGTCGAGTCTTGCAGCAAACCAGGCTTTCTTCCTGCAAACTTATCATATGCAAAAGCTTAGGTGATTTGCATCATCTTCTGGCCCGGAGGCCTGTTAACATTTTAAGACCTTTTCTTCAGAAAACTTATTTTTCTCTAAAGGTGGTTGGTCAGGAGCCACCCTCCAAAAAAGCATTAGATAAAGTTGCATTCCTACAGAGCAAAGGTGTGGTGGGCTATAACAAGAAAAAGAATTAACTCAAGGGTCCCAGGTTACAAACATTAAAGCTACTACTTACACCAATTATATTAATCAATACACTGCCAGGGACACAGCAGGTAAGGGATATGGAAACTTAGCAGCAAACAATGGCCCAACAAGTGAAAAACCATTCACCAATACAATTTCTAATCAATCTTGTAACTACTCAAAAGAATCTGTGTTTAGACAGTTTAGAACATCTCCTGCCTCTCACAGTTGGGAGGCTCTGAACAATCCCATGTGGCCGGAAAAACCTATTCAGGCAGGCTAGAGGATTTCCAAAGGAGTTTGTAGGTTAAACACTGTCACACCCAGGAATTATTAACTGGAACTGTAAGCTAACTCTTTTTTCAGAGAGAGGTAGTGGGGGAGAGCCCCCCGTAAAGTCAGAGGTTTAGGTGAAAGCACAAGCAGAAAGTAGGCAGACTCTGGTTTTGGGGGTATATGCTCGAGAATTTCCAGGGGGACTCCTGAAGCTCGATCCCGCCTTTGCGTATGCCGAGCCTCCTTCCTCATGACCTTTGTCATGGGCGGAGTTCCTCACTGGCTCCCAGCAGTGATAGAATTCCAGTGGAGCTATTCCAGATCCTGAAAGATGATGCTGTGGAAAGTGCTGCACTCAATATGCAATATGCAATATGCACTCAATATGCAATATGCCGGCTCACGGCAGTAGGGGAATCTGGCCTCGAGACGTGTTGAAGAAGGTCTCTCGAGGTCTTTCTCGGGTTGAGGCAGGACACCCTGGGGTCCCTCGACTTGTGCAGGTGACCTCAGGGGGCTTCTCATGGTGGCTCTGAGAAGTCAGGGAAACTGGAGGTGGGAGGGGCCTCTCGGCACTCCACTGGGTTTGGTGCATTGGAAGAGGGCCTCATCTCCAGTTGAGGCAGGAACCTCAGGGTTCCTCTGACTTCAGACTCCGATCGCAAGGTCCCTGCAGACTTGGGACAGGAGAGTCAGGCCTCGTCTTGGGTTGAGGCATGGAACTCCGCTTGCCTCTCGAGGTGTTCCCGGGGAGACAGGCCACTTGTCGAGCGGTATTTGGAACCTGGGGGTCTTTTCCCGACGATGCACGGGCGAGTCACTGCCCCTTCGTGTTGACTTCATTCACAGGGTGGAGTTCGAAGAGGTGTCCGGGCATCGGGTTCTTATCAAGAGGGGACCGGGAAATCGGGGTCCTTCGGAATGTGGAACCACCCACGAGGCCACGTCTGGAATGTCGTCGTGAGACCGGCCTCATCCTGAGGTGCGACCGGAAGGTCGGGAACCCCTTCCAGACAAAGCAGGGGAGTCGACCCTCCTGTCCAGATCAGGAGGGTAGAAGGGGCTCAGAGGAAGTGGTGCGGGAAAACCTCGGTGTTCCTCTTGAGGGAGACCGGGATGTCGGGGCACTTTGTGGGTCGCATCAAGGGTGCCAAGTACCGTTTCGACCTCCAATACCTAACGTGGGACTTCTCCTGAGACACTGTAGCGGGAAAGGGCTTCATCTTGCGATGACGGGGGAACCACGTGGATTTTCTCGAGTTGCAGCGGGATTCTCGAGTTACGACGGGGAATTCAGGATGCCTCTTGTGTTGGCCCAGGGAAGTCCAATCTTCCATTCGAGTTGCGAAGGAAAGCTGGGGATTGCTCTCGAGTGACTGCAGGGCCAATAGACCTCATCTAGGCTTGTGTCCAGAAGCCAATGTTCCTCTCCAGGGGCGAAAGGGATCTCGGGGTTGCATTCCAGACGCACCCGGGGAGACAGGCATCCATCTCGAGTGGAAGCAAAGAACCCCGCTCTGCTCTCGAGTCGCGACGGGTATCTCTTGGAGCTCACTGGGTGGACTAAAGGGAGTCAAGCCTCCTGAGGCGTTTGGAGAGAGGTCGAGAGACTGGTCTCTAGGCCATACAGGAGACGAAGGCCCTCAAGTCGCGATGACGGGGGAGGCTCGGGGTTGTTCTCGAGCGGCGGCCCCAGTGTGCGGTTTCTCGCGAGGTACGACGGCGAGGTCAGTGAGCCTCTCGTGGGGCGGCAAGGAAGTCGGGTCTCCATGCGAATGGCGAGGGGGAGCGCGTCTTTACTCTCAAGTCATAGTAGGGGAATCTGGCCTCGAGACGTGTTGAAGAAGGTCTCTCGAGGTCTTTCTCGGGTTGAGGCAGGACACCCTGGGGTCCCTCGACTTGTGCAGGTGACCTCAGGGGGCTTCTCATGGTGGCTCTGAGAAGTCAGGGAAACTGGAGGTGGGAGGGGCCTCTCGGCACTCCACTGGGTTTGGTGCATTGGAAGAGGGCCTCATCTCCAGTTGAGGCAGGAACCTCAGGGTTCCTCTGACTTCAGACTCCGATCGCAAGGTCCCTGCAGACTTGGGACAGGAGAGTCAGGCCTCGTCTTGGGTTGAGGCATGGAACTCCGCTTGCCTCTCGAGGTGTTCCCGGGGAGACAGGCCACTTGTCGAGCGGTATTTGGAACCTGGGGGTCTTTTCCCGACGATGCACGGGCGAGTCACTGCCCCTTCGTGTTGACTTCATTCACAGGGTGGAGTTCGAAGAGGTGTCCGGGCATCGGGTTCTTATCAAGAGGGGACCGGGAAATCGGGGTCCTTCGGAATGTGGAACCACCCACGAGGCCACGTCTGGAATGTCGTCGTGAGACCGGCCTCATCCTGAGGTGCGACCGGAAGGTCGGGAACCCCTTCCAGACAAAGCAGGGGAGTCGACCCTCCTGTCCAGATCAGGAGGGTAGAAGAGGCTCCGAGGAAGTGTTGCCGGAAAACTTCGGTGTTCCTCTCGAGGGAGACCGGGATGTCGGGGCACTTTGTGGGTCGCATCAAGGGTGACAAGTACCGTTTCGAACTCCAATTCCTAAAGTGGGACTTCTCCTGAGACGCTGTAGCGGCACAGGGCTACATCTTGCGATGACGGGGGAACCACGTGGTTTTTCTCGAGGTGTAGCAGGATTCTCGAATTACGACGGGGAATTCAGGATGCCTCTTGTGTAGGCCCAGGGAAGTCCAATCTTCCATTCGAGTTGCGAAGGAAAGCTGGGGATTGCTCTCGAGTGACTGCAGGGCCAATAGACCTCATCTAGGCTTGTGTCCAGAAGCCAGTGTTCCTCTCCAGGGGCGAAAGGGATCTCGGGGTTGCATTCCAGACACACCCGGGGAGACAGGCCTCCATCTCGAGTGGAAGCAAAGAACCCCGCTCTGCTCTCGAGTCGCGACGGGTATCTCTTGGAGCTCACTGGGTGGACTAAAGGGAGTCAAGCCTCCTGAGGCGTTTGGAGAGAGGTCGAGAGACTGGTCTCTAGGCCATACAGGAGACGAAGGCCCTCAAGTCGCGATGACGGGGGAGGCTCGGGGTTGTTCTCGAGCGGCGGCCCCAGTGTGCGGTTTCTCGCGAGGTACGACGGCGAGGTCAGTGAGCCTCTCGTGGGGCGGCAAGGAAGTCGGGTCTCCATGCGAATGGCGAGGGGGAGCGCGTCTTTACTCTCAAGTCATAGTAGGGGAATCTGGCCTCGAGACGTGTTGAAGAAGGTCTCTCGAGGTCTTTCTCGGGTTGAGGCAGGACACCCTGGGGTCCCTCGACTTGTGCAGGTGACCTCAGGGGGCTTCTCATGGTGGCTCTGAGAAGTCAGGGAAACTGGAGGTGGGAGGGGCCTCTCGGCACTCCACTGGGTTTGGTGCATTGGAAGAGGGCCTCATCTCCAGTTGAGGCAGGAACCTCAGGGTTCCTCTGACTTCAGACTCCGATCGCAAGGTCCCTGCAGACTTGGGACAGGAGAGTCAGGCCTCGTCTTGGGTTGAGGCATGGAACTCCGCTTGCCTCTCGAGGTGTTCCCGGGGAGACAGGCCACTTGTCGAGCGGTATTTGGAACCTGGGGGTCTTTTCCCGACGATGCACGGGCGAGTCACTGCCCCTTCGTGTTGACTTCATTCACAGGGTGGAGTTCGAAGAGGTGTCCGGGCATCGGGTTCTTATCAAGAGGGGACCGGGAAATCGGGGTCCTTCGGAATGTGGAACCACCCACGAGGCCACGTCTGGAATGTCGTCGTGAGACCGGCCTCATCCTGAGGTGCGACCGGAAGGTCGGGAACCCCTTCCAGACAAAGCAGGGGAGTCGACCCTCCTGTCCAGATCAGGAGGGTAGAAGAGGCTCCGAGGAAGTGTTGCCGGAAAACTTCGGTGTTCCTCTCGAGGGAGACCGGGATGTCGGGGCACTTTGTGGGTCGCATCAAGGGTGACAAGTACCGTTTCGAACTCCAATTCCTAAAGTGGGACTTCTCCTGAGACGCTGTAGCGGCACAGGGCTACATCTTGCGATGACGGGGGAACCACGTGGTTTTTCTCGAGGTGTAGCAGGATTCTCGAATTACGACGGGGAATTCAGGATGCCTCTTGTGTTGGCCCAGGGAAGTCCAATCTTCCATTCGAGTTGCGAAGGAAAGCTGGGGATTTCTCTCGAGTGACTGCAGGGCCAATAGACCTCATCTAGGCTTGTGTCCAGAAGCCAGTGTTCCTCTCCAGGGGCGACAGGGATCTCGGGGTTGCATTCCAGACACACCCGGGGAGACAGGCCTCCATCTCGAGTGGAAGCAAAGAACCCCGCTCTGCTCTCGAGTCGCGACGGGTATCTCTTGGAGCTCACTGGGTGGACTAAAGGGAGTCAAGCCTCCTGAGGCGTTTGGAGAGAGGTCGCGAGATTGGTCTCTAGGCCATGCAGGAGACGAAGGCCCTCATCTCGCGATGACGGGGGAGTCTTGGGGTTGTTCTCGAGCGGCGGCCCCAGTGTGCGCTTTCTCACGAGGTACGACGGCGAGGTCAGTGAGCCTCTCGTGGGGCGCCAGGGAAGTCGGGTCTCCATGCGAGTGGCGAGGGCGAGCGCCTCATTGCTCTCGAGCCA